>NW_019742556.1:251496-279735 GCF_002891405.2 Cryptotermes secundus | reverse complement strand
GTGAAACCCCGCAACAGTGTTAACAGATTAATGCGATTAGGGTTATAAAGTGTGAAACCCCGCAACTGTGTGATAAGTAATTGTAGCCGTTATTTGTAGATTGTTAAATAAACCAATTAACCATCTCTACGGCGTCTTCAGTAACGAAACACGTTACAATATGTACAAATAAGCGCTTTTTCTTTTCTCTCTCGTGTTGCTCCCACTTTCGAGCGGAGGGCATCCGTGAAACTCTTTCATTTCAGTTTCTTAATCTCAAGACACTCGGTAGGACTCCTTGGATGGAGGATCAGCCCGTCGCAAAAGTATAACATAGACACTGATTAAACACACACAGATATCCATGCCTTCAGTGGGACTCGAACCCACAATCACAGTTTTCGAGCGGGAGAACACCTTAGACCACGTGGCCCCTGTCACCAGCCCAACTCTTTTCTATTATATATAATATTTATTTTGGTAGAGAGTTTTAAGACTGAGGGTGTTTGAGAAAAGGGTGTTGAGAATATTTGGACCGAAGAGAGATGAAGTAACAGGAGGTTCAAGAAAACTGCATAATGAGGAGCTTCATAACTTGTACTCTTCTCCAAGTATAATTTAGAATGATCAAGTCAATGAGGATGAGATGGGCAGGGCATGTAGCACGAATGGAAAAGACGAGGGATGCGTATAGGATATTGGTGTGAAAGTCAGAAGGAAAGAGACCACTGGGAAGACAAAAGTGGGTGGACATTATTAAAATGGATCTTAGAGAGACAGAATGGGATTTCATTTTATTGCTGGTGGGGTGGGACTAAGTCCCTTGTACTGCGGCCACTTCTGGCCTATTGTACCAGCCCCAGTTGATAGGTGAGTGTGACTGTGCAGCAATTGTTGGAATGAAGATTGGCAGGGGAAAGCGAAGTACTCGGAGAAAACCTGCCCCAGCGCCACTTTGTCCACCACAAATTCCACTTGACCAGAGCCGGGATAGAACCCGTGCCGCGCGGTGGGAAGCCAGCGACTAACCGCTTGAGCTATGGCGCGGCTTAGCTCCATGAGTAATTAAGGATATAAGTAGTAATACAAGAGTTTTAGGCCATTGTAAGGTTTAGTGTTCATCCGGGAATGTAAAAGACGATTTAACTTCCATTTAAATCAGTAGGGGTAACGGTTTTAAATACCAGATCAAGCAAAGAAAGATTTTACATTATGAATGTATCTCCATTACGCAACTGATGTCGTTCTGTATGCTGACACTTACACCACTCTTGCTCACGACCTAACATTTGTTCTTTTTTCCGGCATAGGGGTACGGTACAAGTGCCCCTCCAATCACATAACGTATTTTACAAGATCCGAACGCAACGAATACACACACACACACACACACGTACACGTACATATATATATATACATACATAAAGTTCAAAACAAGCCTCCGGTGGTGATGTTACTGCAGTCTGTATGTACGTCATCAATCAATTAGCACTGTCCATTGTTTAGGAGAGTTTGATTTCAATAGGGAATTAACCAATTTCGTTACCTCTTTTTTTATTTCATTCTCACTCATTTATTAACTACAAAAAAATCGCGAGTCTGTGTCAGTTACAGCGGGAATGAGACTCCGGACATTTTACTACATATGACGCGCAGAACGCCATCCGGATACATCTGCCTTGCAGAGCAGCCTCACTGGTCTCCTTCCTCCTTCAGTCCGTCAAAACAAAAATCTGGGTCTCAGATACAGGCAAGGTAATGAACTGTGAAATTCATACTGAAATCAACCCCGAAAACCGGCGGTTCTGATGACATTTAATTTCACAGCAAGAACGGCCCTTCTCACTGTGTCAACGTTTTCCGGCGTCCGTACTGAAAGGGTAAGGCCAGGTGATTTCCTCTTCGTGACAGATCCAGTAGTTCTAAATTCTTCAACCCGTGAGAGTATAGTGTTATGGTCTGGAATTGTTCCTCGACGCTCAACATTAAACTATCCATGGTTAGCATTCTTGCTTTGTTTTCGGGAGATCTCGGATTCAAAGCTCGGCCAGAGACAGGCTATCCTGAGTATTTACTTGGCACCGAAAACTCCATGGTTTCCTTTCACGACCTGCCCAATTGTTAACGCATTCGTGCAATAATTCTGTGTCACAATTTGTGATCTATTGATAATAGTTAAATAAAACATACACAGAAAACAATATGTAGTAGTTTTCTATAGGCTGGACACGTGGCAAAGATTGGGGACACAAGAAATGATACACAATTTTGATTGGGAACCCCCTCACGAACTTCTTTGTAAGGACATTGAAAAGGAGATGTACGGATAACGTTCCAATATGGGACTTGGGAAATGCGTTGTGAGGAAGGGAGATGGAAGAAATTTGCTTCGAGGTTTACCGAAAATGCGTGGAGCGTTCGGGTTATGCGACCAACGTAGAAGTAAAATTTTAATTCAGTTATAAAAGTAAACAGCCGGAGGAAAGATTTACACAAAGCCTACAGAAGTGACAAAGGATGTCTCAAATATTGAGGACTTCAGTGTACATTTCATACAAAATTCAAGAGATTCATCGGTTCATGCTTCCTGGTATAAATGTTTACCTTTGAGCTATTTAATAATTTCGAAATTGTTTATGCACAATGTAATTTCCCCTTCGAATGCGTAAATAAATGAACTCCAACAGCCTTACCAGATTCTGCTGCAGGTGGCCCTCTGTGTTTATTTGCGAAACTGCTAACTACTTAACGATCTCTAGTCACAAGTTGACGCACCTGTAAGAAAACAAAGTGTAATTACTGTCCATTTCCATAATGGAGACATCCACATAAATAACAAAGCACAACCTTGTAAGATTTGAGGTCTTCACGGCGGTGACTATGAAAAAGCAGTCTTCTGGGATGTGGCGCTGTGTAGATATTGTGTCAGACGTTTCGGAGGAACGTATCGCCTCCATCTTCGGGGTAGAAGAAAAAAGAAGAAAATCCGCGAGCGAGGAACCAGCGTGAGGAGGTGCTAACAGACTAGTCGGTTCTCTTAGCATCTGAAAATGGAGGCGATACGTTCCTGCGAAACGTCTAATAATATCTACACGGCGCAACATCCCAGAAGACAAGTACAGCCTTGTTTTATGGTACCATATCAGTAATTTTGTTCGCACTAACTGAGCTTCTATCACTTTCATGAATGAACTTGTCAAGCTGGTGAGTTCATTTGCCTGTTGCGCAAAGTTAAGTCCAGAGTTCACTGGGTTATTGAATGGTAAGAACCCGAGGTATTTTGAAGGCGCAAGTCTAGTTTAGTGTTTAAGACTCATTATATCGAAATAACATGTCCTACGAAGAAAATGCATTCAATATTCAACATCCATATTGTCACAAGCACCAACAGCTGTCTAGAACATATTTCGATCTATTGAATTATCATCAAAATTCTATGGAGTAGACGCCAAATAATGTCTGTTATACATAATTTCCTTGCCGAGGCCTCTTTACTAAGCCATAGAAGTATGCTAATCACTAAGTCGATACATAGAATGTTACTGAAAGGTGTGGATAAAGCCTTGGAACGAGTTAAACATATCTACACAAGAAAAAATCTATATCAAAATATGTCCAGAAATATTAAATTCGTGAATTGCTTCTTTTTTTCTTTTTGCTTTGTCTATCATCCGGTTTCGGAAACTGGATCTGTTTCCGTCCTCATGTAAATGGGGGGGGGGCAGAGAAGCTTTTTCTAAGGGATACAAAATATCAGGTGTCTCTCCTTCATATACGGACGGAAACAGATCCAGTTTCGGAAACGCCGTGTTTTCTATTTTCCGGAACACCGAACGATGAACAAATTCCAAAAACCCAGTCATTCTGAATATTATACACGATCGTTAGACCCCTTCAGAATCTATTAAATTCGTGAGCTACAGCTGAAATAGTACGTTGCTCAGTAGTGCTCAAAATGTCCGCCATGGCCCACCAAACTCATGCAAAGCTGTCGGGGCAGTTGCGGATAGTCTTGACAGGCATCCACAGTGCGACATGCCTCTTCGTTGTCAACAGGAGCTGCATGCACAAGGGTTCTGAGATGTCCCCACAGGTGAAATTCCAGAGGATTGAAGTCCGGCGAGCGTGGAGGCCATGCAGTGGGTCCTCCCCTACATATCCACCGGTCGTGATAGTGAGAACATCTCGTACAGTACGGCTAGAATGTGTCGCAACACGAGAGTACCATTTCAAGCATAATTCAGAAATTATATATTTCCGGACTCATGTTGATACAGACATTCTTTTTGGTTGTGTGGAACTCGTGCCAAAATTTTGTACATACTGACACATATCCGGGGTTCCGTGACGAATAACAATTGGTTCTGGATTCTATGATTGAATTTATTAAAACCGTATGCAACAAACTCGTACTTACAAGCAATACAGCGCTATCGCTGATTTACACAATTTATAGTTCACGCACTAGGGTTCTCAGCCTCCACTAGTCGTATCCTGATAACGGAATTAAAACAGTCGCACTATGTCTACATCTTCTAATCACACACTAAGTTCTCAAGGGCTGACTCCTAATTCTTCTTCAGCTCCTAACTTCGGAATTCGACTCCCTTACATAGCCGCGGCACGGACCACGGAGCACAGAAAACACAGTCCATCTACTGTTGAACAGGCGTGTCACCACACAGTTGCCTAGCAAACAGTATCGGCGATGACCACACAGAAAACAACTTTCATTCTTGTCGCGTATTTATATGACCGCGTGTTTATTGGTTCGTTAAACAGCAACGGATGTCCATCTATTGTTGAGTGCGTAACATCGAGAATGTTTTTAGCTAACTTTTGTCTAGCAGTGGTTCGATACGTAACAATATTAGTTACACTTTTGTGATATAATGCGAGTGGGTGTAATTTCTTCATGAAACACGGGAACGCTTGTACAGAGCACGTGATCTATTTTAACGTGAGCAGAACGTGTCCAACAGGCCTGCTCATTGTTATGTATTGCTCCTGTCATGGTCTCCTCTCCGTTCGTCGCGAGAAGGAAGAAACATGTCCTGAACGGGCGCGTAAGCTGGGACAAGTATACATGTTGTGCCATTTGTCATTTTAAAGGCTCCTTGCGGGTCAGCGGGTGGAACAGATGAGGATCCGCTCAATTTGCTACACTTCTAGTGGCATAAAGGGAAACTAACAATTTTACCCCGTTTCTAACAGTTTGTCTTCTCGCCGTCCAAGACTAATACGGCTGGCGCTAGTTGGCAAAATGCTGCGAACCAACAAGGTGCTTCTAAAGGAAGTCGTTAAAAAGCAAATAATGGCTTTGAACTATGGGAAATAGCGTCATTAAGAGAGAATCAAATTGGCATTTCAATGTGAAAACTGGTTGAATAAACATTTGAAATTCTTTACTGATATGTAATGAAGTAACAAGCTGAAGATTGAGGCTATTTTCACATAAAAGACAAATTTCTCCTGGGCTTAATTGGTTAAACACTCAGCCGTGAAGATGTAAAGGTCAGTGGGGTATAGCTCCACAATTCATGAACTCAGCACTAGATGGAGGTGAGTAGATAGCTTCACGCCTCGGCTGCCTTATCCCCAGAAAAAGATTTCCCGGTAGCCATTGGATAGGAGACCGCGTTGGCCCCAGATCCGACCTGGTAGCCGTAGAGTAGAGAAAAATCTCTTGCCCCTGACGGGAATCGAACCCCGGCAGCCCAGCCCGCAGCCCGTCGCTATACCGACTGAGCTTTTGTATATGTCTATCTATCTATGGCTCTACAACCCTTGCGGACTCTGGAATATTTTTCAGTTTCTTAATCTATACTCCTTGGACGGGGGATCAGCGCATCACAAGGCTGTTACCTACATACAGAGCAACATAAACATAGGATAAATGCACACAGACTTCCATGACTTGAGTGGGATTCGAATCCATGATCCCAGCGTTCGAGCGGGCGAAGATAGTACATGCCTTAGATGATTAGGTTCTTAATACATACAAAGAAGTGTAGTTTACTTTTTTATAAATTGTTCAGTGAACATTCTATTAAGAAACTGATTCCGAAATCCGTTTATTAAATATCATTTTGTAATTCGATCAATGAAATATGATTCATATACTTAAAAGCTTATCATGATACTGTCAAATTTTTATTTTTTGTTTAACTAATTGGATAGCCGGACATATCCGACATCAAAATAACACCCTCAGACGTATTCTATCGGTTGTTCATTTGCGAAGTTGCTCAAGGTTTTTATGTGTGGTTGTATCTCTACTGTAGAAAAAAATATTGATTTTAGTAGAATAAATAATTTTGAGAGTATATAATGGATTACAGCCGGTCACGGTAGCCGAGCGGTCTAAGGCATGTATTGTCTTCGCTCGCTTGGAAACCGGGATCGTGGCTTCGAATCCCACTCAGGGCATGGATGTTTAGTTTGCGTGTGTGTGTTTTTCTGTGTTTGTCTACAGGTAGAGGCCTTGCGACGAGCTGATGACCCGCCCAAGGAGTCCTACCAAAGTGTAAAATCTAGAAAAACCGAAGTGAACGGAGAAGTTCATGGAGGTAGGCCTAGGCCCACTGGGGCTGTAGTGCCAAGGAAAAAGAAAATGGATTACAAAGGTACACAATAAAATGTGAACTAAGAAAAATTCTGAATGAAAAACAGAATACTGAAATTTATGTAAATATTAAGAAAATATAATAATATAATCTGCTGTCATTAAAATTACAATTTATGATCCTGAAAAGGTACGACTGCGTTTATGTTTATGTTCAGTGTAACATACACAGATGTACACTCGACCCAAAGTACATGTTTCATCACTTCAAAATCCAGTCATGTTGTACTAAATTGCAGGGCAGTAAGGGTCGTGGAACAAGCTTAATTGTGTCTCTACCGCTCCCTCTTCCTACCGCCACCCCTGATTCATTAAGTGAAAACGTAACCCTTTCCTAACCTCGGTTTCCCAACCTCCATCCCCTCTTACGGAGAAATTACGGCTAGGAGTTGTCACTAAAACCTTCTGTAGGAATGACGCCACAGACCTCGCACTGTACCGAATGGCTGGCTGTAGAGAGAGCGCACGGTTCCACAGCTATGTACCTGCATACAGCTGAAGGAATCCAGACGAATAATGCAGCCAGGTCACAATACAATCTCACATGAAATTAGAGAGACAGCAAAGGTCACGGGTACATTTTCTACCCAGCTTAGTCTCTCTGGAGAAATTACACACACTAAAATCGAAAGAATAACAGAGTTTCTGATGAAGAGAAATCGGATTAACCCTTAACATTTTACAATATTGATGCATCTTTCAAATCTGATGTCCAAAATATATGAATCAACTTCATATAAAATTTTGTCCAATATTCTTCTTTCAGCCGGTCACGGTAGCCGAGCGGTCTAAGGCATGCACTGTCTTCGCTCGCTCGGAAGTCGGGATCGTGGGTTCGAATCCCACTAAGGGTATGGATGTTTGTGTGCGTTTCTCTGTGTTTGTCTACAGGTATAGGTCTTGCGACGAGCTGATCACCCGCCCAAGAAGTCCTACCGAATGTCTAAGACCTAGATAAACCGAAGCGAACGGAGTTCATGGAGGTAGGCCTAGGCCCACTGGGGCTGTAGTGCCAAGGAAAAAAATTCACTGCTATCAATTTCATATAAAATATTGTCCAATATTCTTCTTTCAAGGTTAAGTCCATATATAGATGAAATTATTGGGGATCATCAGTGTGGGTTTCGACGTAACAGAACAACTACAGATCAGATCTTTTGCATTCGTCAGATATTGGAGAAAAATGGGAGTATGATGAGACAGTACATCAGCTATTCATAGACTTCAAGAAAGCCTATGATTCAGTTAGGAGGGAAGTATTGTTCAATATTCTAATAGAGTTTGGGATATCCATGAAACTAGTTAGGTTGATTAAAATGAGTTTAAACGAAACGTATAGTAAAGTCCGTGTCGGTAAACATTTGTCTGATAAATCTACTATCCAGAATGGTCTAAAAGAAGGAGATCATTTATCGCCACTTCTTTTCAACTTTGTTTTAGAATCTGTAATTAGGAAGGTCCAGGGAAACCAGGTGGGACTGAAATTAAACGGGACACATCAGCTGTTGGTCTACGCCGATGATGTGAATCTACACGCTACAATACCATAAAGAAAAACAAACTTTAATTGACGCAAGTAAAGAGGTTGGTCTAGAAGTAAACACAGAGAAAACTAAGTATACGTTACTGTCTCGTCAACAAAATGCAGGACAAAATCATGAAATAAAGATAGGAAACAGGTGTTTTGAAAATGTGGCACAGTTCAGATATTTGGGGACAACGATAACAGATCGAAACTTGATTCAGAAGGAAATTAAGAGGAAATCGAACTCGGGTAATGCTTGCTACCATTCAGTCCAGAACCTTTTGTCTTCTCGTCTGTTGTCCAAAAACATAAAAATTAGAATATACAAAACTATAATTTTGCCTGTGGTTCTATATGGGTGTGACACTTAGTCTCTGACATTAAGGGAGAAGCATAGACTGAGGGTGTTTGATAAGAGGGTGTTGAGGAGAATGTTTGAACCGAAGAGAGATGAAGTGACAGGAGGTTGGAGAAAACTGCATAAAGAAGAGCTTCATAATTTGTACTCTTCTGCAAGTATATTTAGAATGATCAAGTCAAATAGGATGAGGTGGGCAGGTCATGTAGCACGAATGGGGTAGACGAGGAATGAGTATAGGATATTGGTGGGAAAGCCAGAAGGAAAGAGACCACACCAAGACGTAGGTGGGTGGACAATATTAGAATGGATCTTAGAGAGATAGGCTGGGATGGTATGGTTTGGATAGATCTGGCTCAGGATAGGGACTAGTGGAGGGCTTTTGTGAACAAGGTAATGAACCTTCGGGTTCCATAAAATGCTGGGAATTTCTTGAGTAGCTGCAGAATTGGCGGCTCCTCCAGAAGGGCTCAGCTCCATGAGTGAGTAAGTAAGTAAGTAAGTAAGTAAGTAAGTAAGTAAGTAAGGGGAAGTCTGGCAATATATTGAAATCTTTCTTAAACTTAGCACTAGATTGAGGTGAGTGGTGAGCTTCATTTCCCGGCCGCTTTAACCCTAGGAAGAAGTCTGTTATATCCACTGGACAAGAGGCTAGATATACCCCAGAGGCGTTTTGAGCGCTATGAAGAGGAGACACGCCGCTTGATTCTTTCGCGATCGTTGAGCCCGTATCCTAATCAGTATACAGACCGAGTTATCCTGGTTCCTTTTATATTCGTAGTAGAGAGCTGGATTAAAATTTCGGACACTAAATCCCCGTTTCATGTTTAGCTATTGACAAACTTGTGTATCAGTAAACAACGTTGGAACTGTAGTTGGTTCAGGCACTATGCTACGAGCCGTAAGGTAGCGGGTTCGAGTCCTGATGTCATTGGATTTTTAAGTCCTTTCGGCCAGTCTACGTCCCTGGAGTTGACTCAGCCTCTAACAGAAATGAGTACCAGGAATCTTCCTGGGGTAAAGGGCGGCCGGCGCAAATGCTCACGTCACAACCGTCTGTGAGCCGATTATATAGAAAATGTGGGAGCCTCGACGTCTCACAACCCTACGGGCCTATCTTTCCTGCAGTTACGTACGGTGATATACGTGTACTATTAGAAATACCCGCTTAGAATTAAATGGGATTCACCAACCCGTCGCCGTGACGGTACGGCAACTTCTCCAGCGCTCATGTTATGCGGGTTAGTTTCTCTGTAGGCGATTCCTTCCGTCAACCGTAACCTTTACGTAGTGTAAACCACAGAAGCAACGTGCAACTCTGTCAGTGATTTCTTCATTGGACTTCCAAGACCGTCCGTCCGTGGCAATTCAGATGGCTCGAGCCTGGGTCCAGTGGCGTGCTCTTGTGAAAACAGTAAAGAAGTTCTGGGATTCATAGGAAGCTGAACTTTCTTCCTCTTCAGAGTGACCTTCTTCTTCTAAAGAAGAAACTGCTGTTCCGTTTCCGTTACTTCCCGTTGTGAAAGTTCACTCACTGTCATGTGTATGAGAGAGTCTCGACGAGGTTTAGGATTAGACATTGGATTTATTTACCACTTATACATACGACTCGGAAATACAATCATTTACAGCGCCATCACTAATAACGACAATTCACAAATCACCACAACACCCTCTAAGTCATTTCTAGCCTGCCAGTGTTCACTAGCCGTTTCTTGACAATGGCTTCTAACAGTGGATTTTTTTCAGCTACCTTCGTTCGAGTCCGCTCTGAACGGCGGCCCCCTTCCAACTGTTTCAGTGCTTCAACTGACTAGCTCCCAGGCTGGAGGCCATTTCACACCAACCTCCTAATCTTCTTTTCACAGCCCGACTTTTAACTGAGCACTTAACTCGTTGCTCCAAACCTTCTCCATTATAGTATCTCGGGAAGGAATGCGTATAAAACACCGTTCCCAACAGTATCCGTTGCCATGGGAACGTGTTTACCGAGCCGATCCTTAGTAACGGCTTTGGTATTTTTGTTTATCTCACCGTCATTGCATAGTAACAGCTCCGCACGCTACAATATATATAAGACGGCGTCAACGTTTAATCAGAATCAAAGTTCTTGTTATTCTGCCTTTGACAGATTAGGCTCTATCGTGTATTTCATTCAAAATTAATCTCAGCTATGAATCTGCTTATCCTGTCACAAGGTCAGTCAAAACAATTGTCTATTTTAAAGTAGTATTACTTAAATATAATGCAGGAAGCTAAGATAGACGTTTACAAATATCAATTATCATAAAACAAACTACCTATAATCATCATCTTCAGGGATTAGCCCGTGATTGGTCTGTTCCGTCATCTTGATGATTTTACCCAGAATATGAAAGAAAAATTGCATTTTCTTGTTTTCTCTCAAGGGCTGAGATCCAAAGACATTATAACTTGTCTCCCTTCGCGTGCTACATTTTGCTAGAAGTTTGATACGGGGCTGAGACGTTAGTATCTGATGCGCATTGGCGCTCTTCATATTCTGAATATCATAAGAAGTTCAAACGAATCAGATAACGAAGCGATAACACGCTACTCTTGTATTCGAGAAGTATCCTGGCCGCATATACCACTCCATGCAGAATCAGATGTCCTGCGATTTCCCTCGGTTTATCCGTACTAATGCACAGAGAGGACATTCAAATAGGCCACGACAATTTCTTTCGAAATCATTTTTTCACCATTCAAGATCAACCTTGTTTCTCGTTAGATACTAGTGGTTCTTCTCAGACACTACATAACTTGCGAAGTTTAATTATCATGCAGATTACTACTGTCTTCTGTGATGTGGTGTCGTATAGCACGGAAGAATTCCGACGACGTTTCGGAGGAACGTAATTCCTCCATCTTCTGTATTAAAGAGACAGCTAGCAACATCTACTTCTTGCTGGCTATTTGTTTGCCTGACCCTCAAGATTGAGTCTGTATGCTTCCCCGGAACGTCACTTATCTTCAACGTCCCAGAAGATACTTCTTTTAATGGGCAGATGTGTGAAAACTTCAACTTACTTACTCATGGAGCTGAGCCCTTCTTGAGGAGCCGCCAAATCTGCAGCTATTCAAGAATTTCCCGGCATTTTATGGAACCCGAAGGTGCATTAGCGTGTTCACAAGAGACCTCCATTGATCCATATCTTGAGCCAGATCAATCCAATCCTTACCATCCCATCCTATATCGCTAAGATCCGTTTTAATATTGTCAACACACCTACGCCTTGGTCTTCCCAGTAGCCTCGTTCCTTCTGGCTTTCCCACCCATTTCCTATATGCATTCCTCTTCTCTCCATTCGTGCTACATGCCCTGTCAACCTCATCCTTCTTGACTTGATCATTTTAATTATACTTGGAAAAGAGTACAACTTATGAAACTCCTCATTATGCAAACCTCAAATCTAACATAATTAAAGAGTGGCACTGAAAACCCGAAAAGGACATACTAAAAGGAGAAAAAAGTTGCAATTAAAATAATAAGACATGTCGAATGGAAAATTTGGGTTTCTGCGGCGATTAGCCTGAGCCAGATTCGTCTGGCCTTCCTCTGATACTTATTATTACGGAACAGCGTAAGCAGTTCTCATGGCGTAACATCGTGTCAACTGGTCTGACGAACTGTGTGCTTGATGTCCAGCTTTCCATATCATGGCCGCAAGACACTAGTTCACATGTATTAGAATCGGCATTAACTTCTCGGGGGTTTGCCTTATCTGTCTGTAAAATACAAGCAAAGTCGTGATGATACTGCGTAAGCTTATAGTAACAAATTGCGCTCACAGAGCGCTGCAAGCGCTAGTTAGAGATAGTACTAATCCTACCGGTAGATGGATCTGCCAATAAGAGTCTCTGTGTCGTCAACTGTTGCCACTTTCATGAAAAGTGCTTATATAGGACTATCTCTTGACACCTGCATTTTCTATTTTTTCGATATTGGATATTATATTTTGATTGTGAGCACTGAGAACAGAGCTCACAGTGTACCATACACTTAGTGACGAGTTACTGGTTTATCGGAGAAGAGACATGCAAGTGCGTGTGGTCTTAGATCAGGCCAAAAGCAGGCGGGCACTGGCGCTGGTAGACTACGACAACAAACATGACGAGGTCTAGGGCGATGACGTAGATGGAAAGAAAAACTAGCAAATAAGCGGGGAAGCTTCGGTAACGTGTAGAGCGGGAAAGACGGAAATTGACAACGATCGATCCGAGACTTTATCGAGGGAACAGAGGAGAACCAGGTGGTTAAGAAAATATGACACACTCCCGCTCCAGCTACAACCGCACAAAAACAACAAACATTTTCCCCTTCTTTGTAGCTTAGAGTTAAAGCGTGGATTTTCTTTCAGTAGAAAAGCCATGCAGGCTTTGCCCCCATTGCAGCCACTTCCATGAGAGAGAGAGAGAGAGAGAAATTCCAGAAGTACAGTAAAACTAGTCCGGATATGACGGATTTCGGATAAAACAGACAAAAGTCTGTGTACAATTGTGAATTTTAAGAGATTTTGAGACAGTAAACAAGGTTTAGTAGTTATAAAACTATTTGAAATGAAATGAACTCCGATATAAAATCTTATCACAATTGTTTTTTTATTATTATTATTGCGAGTGTTGGCCAAGTATCTTATGATGTACGTCCATGAATACCCCTTCAGTCGGTTATAAGTAGGGACGGGATTTATTGCAAATGCATATTTCTTTCTTGCAACCAAAAGTATGCTCATTTGGATATATGCACGAATTAAATCATTTCTTAAAGTTTAGACATGGTTTGATGGTTCATATAAAAGCACATGTTGTCTGTTTTATGAATAAGAATGATATTTTCGAAGATCTCTATTTATGCTGCATATTTTTTATAATATTTATCATTATATATATTTTTATTGTACATTCAAATTTTCTATCGTCGTCGTATGTATACAATTTTCTTTTCCGTGTTAGGACATTCTGAATTCCTGAGTCGCAACATTTCGTCATATAAACAGCAAGTTAAGTCTGGATTCATGTTTATGATGTAATACCCAGGACGGGACTTCCCCGATCCATCTACTCGTAACTTGCCTCATCCGCGTACCATCAAAATGGCTGCGAAGGGATTAGTCGGAAGCGTATTCACACGTAGCTCCTAGCAACGTAATGCTATTCAACCGATAATGCACTTCATTTATTTATTTCCGAAGTCTCCATCAGGTCCTGCTACGCTTCTTCATTTGGAGCCGGGGGTCATTCATATGAGTGGTGACCAGTCTGGGGTTAAGTTTGTTTAGCTTTTTGTGGTTATGCAGAAAGTGAAAGTAAGCCAGAAAACCCAGGGCTGCACCACAGTTCAAGCGGTTAGTCGCTGGCTTCCCATCGCGGTGGCCCGGGTTCGATCCCGGGTCTGGTTAAGTGGAATTTGTGGTGGACAAAGTGGCGTTTGGGCAGGTTTTCTCCGAGTACTTCGGTTTCTCCTGCAAATCTTCATTCCACCAATTGCTCCACAATCATCACCTATCATCTGGGACTGGTACAATAGGCCAGAAGTAGCCGTAGTACAAGGGACTTAGTCCCACCCCGCTAGCAATAAAAACAAGTCAGAAAACTAAATTACATGTGTATCAGCAAGGCATGCTCACAAACTTCCTAAAAAATTACGGGGGGGGGGACGCGCAGAGAGCAAAATCATCTCACAGTCCTCTCAACAAAAATTATGGGACAGACAGACACGAACGGATAGGCAGACAGGTGACCTCATAAGCCTCCTTTCATTTTTTCCCCCGAAATAAGTAAAGTAGGCTAAGAGAACTTATGTTGCGATATATCAGTGTAAGAGGTTTGTACGAAGCGTCAGGTGTCTGTAAGTTGCAATTCAAATACGTACTTCAGTCTTGCTACCGTTGCCAGATAAAGGCACGTGGAATATACATAAAATCTGATACTTGTAAATACTCTGTGTTTCAGCTGACGATTCCAGCGCTTTCTGAAGCGAGTTCTGTTTGTTCAACGTTGGCGACGCTTAACTATTCTGGTTGGCTGTAAAGTTTCCGCACTGGGTGTGGCCGGACAAACAGAGCCAATATGAACTTTCTATTCATTCCTCGTCATGGAGCTAAAAGTGCAAAATATGGTATTAACGGGATCCAATCCCTTTTCCCCTCTCATTTTAAACCCTGAAGTGTTATTTTGGGTGTTTCGACTTCTGCCTACGTTAAATTGTCACAAAACAAAACAAATCCGACTGTACATTACTTCCATAAAAACAAATCGTTCAATTGTTGTTTCCATTGTGTAGCTATTTGCAGTCTATATACCCTCAAGTTGTATAAATATTGTGGAAAAGTCTTCATCAGCAAGCAAATAGAGAAAGTGTGTCTCGGGGTTTGAACCGCATACAACTGGCTCAGGAGAGAGACCAGCGGCTGGCCACAGTGGACATTCGGTTGCTACAGAATACAGGAATTCTGCGAGTGGCTGTATTCCATGAAGGCATGAAATTTACTTGTATTATTATTCTTAGAGCCGGTCACGGTAGCCGAGCAGTCTAAGGCATGTAGTGTCTTCGCTCGCTTGGAAACCGGGATCATGGGTTCGAATCCTACTCAGGGCATGGATATTAGTTTATGTGTGTGCGTTTTTCTGTGTTTGTGTACAGGTAGAGGCCTTGCGACGAGCTGATCACCCAAACAAGGAGTCCTACCGAATGTGTAAGATCTAGAAAAACCGAAGTGAACAGAGAACTTCATGGAGGTAGGCCTAGGCCCACTGGGGCTGTAGTGCCAAGGAAAAAAAATATTCTTAGAGAGTTGAGACTGAGTCCACTTGGTATTGCGGCCAATATTGGCCTATTCTACCAGCCCCTGAAGAAAGATGAAGGTGATTGGGAAGCAACTAGTGAAATGAAGATTGACAGGTAAACCGAAGTACTCATTCATCCATTCATACATACATTCATCCATCCGTCCGTCCGTCCGTCCATCCTTCAATACATCAGTCCGTCCGTCCGTCTGTCGCCAATATATCCATCTATGGTTCTACACCCCTTGTGGGCCATGGCCGCTTTTTTCAGCCCGTCGCAAGGCCTCTACCTACACATTGAATGACACAAACACGGAATAAACGCAGACACCCATGCCCTGAGTGGATTCGAACCCGCGATTCCAGTGTTCGAGCAGGCGAAGACGGTTCATGCCTTAGACCGCACGGTCACTGTGATGGGTAAATATTCGGGCGCAAGCGGGCACCAATTTAATCAACTGAATGTTAAGCACAAGAGAGGCTTTGCTCAGGAATATAGACGTTTCTTTACTTGGTTTCTGATTAATGTTCTGTCATGCACTTCAGTAATGGCCTTTCGTGATAAATGTTAGAAAAATCTAAGAGAGTTCAGAAAGAAGACGTAACGGGTACACACACAGACAAAATTAAAGAGTTTATAACACCGTCATTTTGAATATCAACTAATCAAGAATGCTATAAATGGTATTTTAACATTAACTAGTTACTGGGGGAAAGCCTTGGAGCTGTCTAGGAATGTCTATCTACCTTAAACAGAAAACAATTTAGTAGAAAGTTTAGATAACACTGAAGGGGCTAATTGAGTCTTCAATAATTCATGAACCATCATCCATACACCCCTCTACCGAAACATCCCTTCAAGAGGGAGGATCGATAGAGGTATAACGAAAGGGGAACTGCATGAAGGGAGGTGAGTTTTGGGATTTTCTTTTCTTTTTATATATATAATTTCGACAGGGGCTGAAACCTCTTTCCGAAGCAGACTTAATGCAGATAGGTGTGGAGAGAGATGGAGTGAAGTAGATTAAAAAAGAAAGGGAACCCCATGGCTGTGAGGTTATAACACAGAGCTTCATTTACTGCGGCAGTAATATCAGGGGTGCCAAACTTCATGATTGAGTTCTATTTCCAATCTTACAAATATGTAAATTTTACGGTTCCGAGAGGAATTATATTCCTGTGGTGGGATATCGGAGAGTACGTTGTTTGTAACGGTACCGCCTGGTTTTATTTCCCAGGAAAGGAAGAAATGTCTCTCGTCAATAGTTTCTGCACCCACCCTAACTGAACCAAGCCGCCAGCAATTCTTAACGACCGTAGCCGAGAAGTCTAAGGAATGAACTGTCTTCGCTCGAAAGCCGGGATCGTAAGTTCGAATCCCACACAAGGCAAAATGTTTGGTGTGTGTACGCGTTTATCCTGTGTTTGTGTTGCCCTGTGTTTAGGTAGAGACCTTGTAAGGAGCTGATCACCCGCCCAATGAGTCCTACCGTCTGTAAAATGATAATGAAACTGAGAAGTCAGCCCTATGCTCCAAAGTGGGAGAAAGAGGAAGGAAAAACAAAGTGGCATCAAGTACAACTGCGACAATTAACGCAGAAACAACATGAAAGCCAAATTAGTTGTATGAGTTGCATATAGCCTACAATCCCTCACACAATATTACAGTTGCAAAGACATCCTTAACCGAATTCCAGCCAAATAATACCTCTTCACTGGCGATGTTTTCAACTGAAAACTGAAATCACTCCCTTTCAGACTGGGCTGGGATAGCTCAGTATAACGGACAGGCTTCGAGGAGGATGATCGAGGCGGTGGTGGTTATATCTGGTAGGGGAAACAGATTTTTGTCTCCTCTGTAACGTCCAGACGTGCTCTGGGGCCCAGCCCGCAGAAAGAACCTCCAGTACCTATCGAATAGGAGGCTGGGCAGGCCTCAGAAACAGTCTGGACGGCGTGGAGAAGAGGAAAATCTCGCCTCTAACAAGACTTGAACTCCGGCCCCTCGGCATACCGACTGAGCTACCCGAGCTCACGTATAAGTGAAAAGGTGAAGTGAGTACGGAGAATGGAGAAGGAGTGATTTACATATTTTGTAATTTATAAACCTGACAATCGCCTGAAGGGACGGAGAAACTACACACTGGGTCCCGGCAGCTCAGCTTCCCGGGAGAGTCAGTGGGCCCCTATACCAGCCCACCTACCCCAAAAAAGGTCTTCCTCTCTCTGTTAAAAAATTACCATTCTCCTCTTGAAACCTGACATCTTATGTTTGTTCGAAATGAATGTAACAGTGAGATATTCCGCCATATACTTCAGGCGTGATTTAAAGCATTACTGGAATATGTCACGAGGCGCTAATGCCATTTTATTATTATATTTCAGCATCCTGTTGCACTGAGGTGTCATTCGATTATATGTACACCGTCAATAATGCAACAACAATATTTAAAATAAAAGACACCTAAAACATGTTCTTCACTAATAGTGTAGTTTTTATTCTTTAAAATGTCATGAAGGCACTATATGTATATCGTTTACACTAAAAGTTACTATTAAATACTTTAGAATGTCTTTAATTTACATCATATGCTCCTCTGGTTTGTAACATGTTTCGGCAGCCTGATGATGGGTTATGCATTCCTCTTCGCCCCAGTTCGTACTACATGACCTGCCCATTTCATCCTCCTTGACTTGATCATTCTAAATTATGTTTGGTGATGATTACAGGTTATGAAGCTCCTCATTATGCCGTGTTCTCCAACCTCCTGTCAATTCATCTCTCTTCGGTCCAAATATTCTCATCAACACCCTGTTCTCAAACACCCTCAGTCTATGTTCCTCCCTTAATGTCAGAAACCAAGTTTCACACCCATACAGAAACAGATGGCCCTCCCGACTTAACCTAATCAATATTAAGACCTTTTGCTGTCAAAACCACGAAATTATGCAATTTCACATGAATGAAGAAAAGAAAACGCATCGCTTGTCTCAATTCACGACTTCTAATCGTTCTAACGTCTTAATTTTCATGTTACCTTCACAAGAAGGGCGAATTAGAAAGATATGGGAACCTTATAAAAAATATGCTCTCCCCCCCCACACACACACATACTCAAAAAATTCTCTCTCTTCTCCCACGACTTTGAACTTTTATCTACTCTTCTGCTACAATTCACCTGTGCCTGGATACGTGCCGTCGTTTCGGAAGACTGTCCTGCTCCCGTAGTCAAGGTCACCGCAGTGTGGAACTCAAATTTCATATCGGGCATTACCCTTTAGGACCGCCTCTGTTGTTTAATGGTCAGAGTTCATGGCTACAGATCCAGAGGTCCGAGTTCGATTCCCGGTGCTACCAGATTTTCTGAGAAGTAGTGGGTCTATAACGGAATCTACTCAGCCTGGTGAGGATAACTGAGGAGCTATTTCATGGAAATAACTGCTGCGGTCTAGAAAACCGAAATTAACGGACGTGGGGATTGGTTGCGCTGAACACGCGACACCCTCTATCCGCAAAAGTTGGTACTAACTGCACTGACAAGCGGCGGTCGCTCGGTCGGTATTGCGGACTACAGGCCACGGATTCTTTTTTGTATTACTCTTTAGTGAAAAGAAGGTGTAACGTGTACTGTCAAGCTAAAAACATGGTAGATTTTCGGATGTATCCTACATTTGCCATTGGTACGATGGAGTTCAATGTGTTCCTAAATGAACAGTACAACAATCAAGTTCTACTCACCACTTTCCATGCCTCCCCTTCGTTAGAGGACAGCAATTACGCCTGTGTGCACCTTGCATAACAAGTGTCATTCCTCGACTCCCACTTCAATATTTGCCCTTCTGTTACAGCAATAAAATCGAAGTGTTGGCCCTTTCTCTCGCGTCGCAGTCTCCCAGCTGTTACAGTCATACCGATATTTGGCGGGTGGTTTCGTGTGTGGATGACAGGTATGGTTTCGGTGGTGTAGATCGGAGCAGGGGCAATTTGAGACCTTGTTTGGCATCCGGGTTTACCCGACCCCATACCACAAAAGGCACTCTGTAATCCATAAAGCATTATACGGAACCCCAGAATAAACCGGTCACTGCATTAGTAATCTGTGAAAACCAGGTTGTACACAGCGAATTATTCTGCAAAACTGGTTACATTCCACTTTGATGATATATGGCAGTGGTTCACAAACTGCGAAGTTTGGATCACTCGTGTCCCACAAACACATTATTCAAATAACCCTTTTATACACTCGGAAAATCGCCTTCAGGATTAATATTCATGAATGAATATTCTGTATCACTTACACTGCATTAAGTCGGAAGAAGAGGCAGCAGCTGCGGCAAACGCCTTCATAATTTGTGCTCTTCACCGCAAAAATTGGGGCCACAGAATCCACGGAAGCCGAACACAGTGACCGCGCGGTCTTAGGCATGAGCTGTCTTCGTCCGCTCAAACACTGGGATCGTGAGTTTGATTCCCACTCAAGGCATGGATGCCTGTGTGCGTTTATTCTGTGTTTGTAGTGTCCTGTGTGCAGGTATAGGACTTGTGAAGGGCTGATCCGCCGTCCAAGGAGTCCTACCGACTGTTTAAAAAGTCGAGAACCTGAACAGCGACCAAGGACAAACGAAGGGCTGTAGACAGACACACAGACATACAGATATGTAGGTAGGTAGGTAGATAGACAGAAAGATAGATAGATAGATAGATAGATAGATAGATAGATAGATAGACAGAGAGACATAGATAGATTAGATAGATAGACAGAGAGACAGATAGATAGATAGACAGAGAGATAGATAGACAGAGAGACAGATAGATAGAGAGACAGATAGATATACAGATAGATAGATAGATAGATAGATAGATAGACAGAGAGACAGATAGACAGATAGATAGATAGATAGATAGATAGATAGACGGACGGATAGATAGAGAGACATAGATATACAGATAGACAGACAGATAGATAGACAGAGAGACAGCTAGATAGATAGATAGACAGAGAGACAGATAGTCAGACAGACAATCCTGTCAATGTTGGGGTCCCGAAATGCAGTGCGGCAAATGAGCCAACACAAAAGTAAGCAACGCTGGGTAAAATGGGCTGTACGTTTTGCGTACTGCTTACAGGTGCATGGCGACTCAGCAATTTATATTTAGCTTTCAGGTCGATGAAGATAACAGATACAATACGATATGAAAGAAGACTATAAATTCTGTATGAAATATTCTTTATGGTCTTGGTGTAAACAAATAAAACCACGACAATACGAGGTTATGTTTGGCATAACTTATCATACAATTTATAGTAGTATAAATTATGCACAGAAATGTATTATTAATTTATAGTCTTCCTTGATCTCTCCCTAGAGAATGAAATATTTGAAGGCGAGTA
This sequence comes from Cryptotermes secundus, assembly GCF_002891405.2. Lineage (NCBI taxonomy): Eukaryota > Metazoa > Arthropoda > Insecta > Blattodea > Kalotermitidae > Cryptotermes > Cryptotermes secundus. Next base: position 259,048 of record NW_019742556.1, on the reverse strand, counting down.
GGTAAACTCCTGAAAGCAGGATTCTGACACGCTTGTAGCTACCGTGCCGTATATAAAATCCTAGATGCAACATAGGAATACTCACATTTAGGAGTCAGATTCTTATGAGTATCCATTCAGTACGCAACAAAATAAACAGTTCTGTTGATTCGTTTACTTTCCTTTCCGCTTAAAAGTTACAAAGTTAGACAGCCTTACGACGTCAAGTGAAGTTTACATTGTGACATGACGTCCGAAAGCCGCAATAGACTTCACTGCTAGGCAACGACTCGGTAAACACATTCTCGTGGCAACGAATACGCAAGCAACAGTCGAGTAACTTCCGTTGCTATGCAACGGCGCTGTAAACATGTCTCGCCAACAATAGAGAGGCTGTGTTTTCTGTGTGGTCCGTGCTAATTGATTTCTAAAGAAAATATGATTTGAGTCGAGTCAGGTTTCGAGACGCCAGCCTGCCGGGATATGAGCTTGGGAACAGAGGAACTGAACTGAGTCCAGCCTTTGGAATTGACAGTTACAGAATTCTAACAAAAAAGGAATTGAACGATGCAAAGAAAATACTTCATTTGTGATCTGAAGTAACAGTAAGACTCTTATAAATCCGTTTCCAGGATACGACTAGTCAAGACTGAGAACCATAGTGTGTGTGTAACGGTGAAGTGTAAAGTGTGTAGATCAGCGATAGCGCTGTACTGCATGTGGTTCCGAGTGATGTGTATAAGGTGTTAATAAATCCAATCATCCAATCCAAACCACATCTATATTAACACCAACAAGTGACAATATCATTCAAAGTTCGTAACAAGAAAGTAGTGTAAGATTTGAGGCTTTCACGGCGGTGACTATGAAGAAAGAAGTCTTCTGGGATTTGGCACAGTGTATATGTGGTGCCAAATCCCAGAAAACTGCTTTCTTCAAGAAAAGTAGTATTTACAAACATCGTTTCCGTCTAGGATATTAGATACCTATTTATTTTTCACCTAATTCTTATATATAATAAGAACGCATAAAGCTTATGGGATCATGAGGGCCACGTGTTAGCGCATGTGTCAGTATTATGTAACTTACAATTATGACATGAGTCTAGGTGAGCCACGTGGTACCAAGTCTATAAGTTAGTCATAAAACCAAGTAGCAGATACTGCCACGGAAGTCTGCAAACGTTTCGTATCATAATGCAGCTATAAAAGCATGCTGATGTTGCTAAAGAGGATGAATAATAAATATATCGGTTCTTCCAAGTTCTGGTACAGGAACACAAATACAGCGTCACTAGACAGAACTTTACAGAATAATCATGAATTTTTAAAAATGATTGCTTTGAGTTTGATAGCTGTAGCTAACATTTTCGCTTATTGAAGAGATACACTTTCACTTATCTTATTTTGCTGAAAGATGACATGAGGAATTCTGAGAAGTGACTCTCACCTCAGCTTCATTTACAGCTGAGAGAGGTTAGAAATGAGGGGCTTGAGAATAGATGTATAAATCGCAAAATTTACGCTGAAAGCAATGTCACAGAAATACAGGATGTCCGGATGAAAGGTATCCAAAATAAAATAATTATATCTCAGAAAGAATTTATTATACACATTAATGGGTTACACCACTACAAAGGGAAACTATCAAAGTTTTTTTCTGCGTTTATAACTTTCTCAATAAATTTAAATGTGGGCCCCCTTGGTGGCACTACAAATATCCAGACTTGAAGCATGTTTGGTGTTACCATAGCCACAGCGGCCCTTATGGGGGCTTTCAGGTGTTGAAGGTCGTTGATCTTAACCTGATAGACAATGTTCTTCACATAACCCCACAAGAAAAAATTCAGTGTGGTTAAATCTGGCGATCTAGGTGGCCAAGCGATTGGTCCACCTTTGCTAATCCATCTCCCAGACATCTCTCTGTCCAGGTGATTCCTAACATGGTGGCAGAAATGTGGCGGCGCATGCGCGTAAGCTGGGCATGGAAAAAAAAAACTTTCCGTTTTTCCTTTCTGATGACATAAACCGGATACGTCTATGACAATTAGTTTCCGAGATATTTTTTTTTTTTATTTTGAATACATTTCATCGACACTCTTTATAATAGAGAAATGCAATTATTGATCCTTACATCCTGCGTTGCAGCTTCTGCGGCTCGTAAAACCATTTCTTATCAGAAGCAGCAAGATAAATCAGAGTGCAGTGATTAGTACATGTATACACACAGAGTAAAGTAGTCTAAAAGGGAGCAGAATTAGAACGGAAATTACTTCATACTAAAGTTGCTCCGACAAAGAGAATACCAATCTAAAATTACTTCAAGCGTGTTTATTTATTTACGGTTTATTAAACGACGGTGTCATTAGTTCAGATTTTGTAGCGTCGAACGTGAGATGAAAAGCGAATAATGAATTGGTAAGGATGTAGATAAAAGCAGATTTAATTGGAAATGCTCTAGCGGAATTTGCCTGTAGGGAATATGGAAAACTACGCAAAATCTCAGTTAGTATTGTGACATGACGCCCGAAAGCCAGAATAGTGAAATTAGAGGAAACGTCCACTGATAGGTAACTTCGCAAAACATATTCCCGCTGCAACGAATACGGAAGCAGCAATCGAATAACTTCCGTTGGTGTGCAACGGCGCTGTAACCATGCCTTCGCAGCAACAGAGGAAGCGGTGTTTTCTGTGGATCCGCTTGGAGGAACTCACGCAGCCATAATTCATAAGAACCCAGGACTTCTGGATCTGTAGCCAGGAACTCTGACCACTAGACCACAGAGGCGGTTGTGAGCGGACGGTAAACACAACTGAAAATAAATTCCAATACCAGCCACAAGAGAATTGTAAGATACAACTAAATTCATTGAAGTTTTGAGTGGGGTAAAGAAGAGACTTGGGAAAACAAGGAGATGAGAGGCCGACACCTTGGGAAAGAGGTTATCGGTCCAGATTTAGTGCCTTAAATTAATCTACACCATTGCATATTCCAGACCAGAAACCTGAAAAGTAATGCGGTTTGTTACTGTGTACATTGCCATAGGATCACGTTCAAGTGGGATATTTTAATTGAATTCATGTGTACCGCTACACCATTTATTAGCAAGAGTCCACTGAACACCGAATGAAAACGCCCTGACTGCAGTACATATTTATTATATCGTTTTGTAAAAATCTGTATTGACTTTATCTCCAAACCCGACAGTGATGAGCAATTCGTTTGCCAAGGTTTATATTTAATTATATCAAAAAGTTTTAATTTCACCACAATCCGTCATTTTTGTGTACACGAAATAAACTAACTGGACTGACACCCTGGCATTCTGGTTAACCACTAGCAGGTATACCAACTGTTTTACATTCCATCAATCCAAAATAAAATATCTCTCAGTGCCAAAACACAATTAGTCTTATGTCTGCTGACGAGAGTATTTAGACTGAAGAGAGGCCGCGCCATGGCTCAAGCGGTTAGTCGCTGGCTTCCCACTGCGGCGGCCCGGGTTCGATCCCGAGTCTAGTCACGTGGGATTTGTGGTGGACAAAGTGGCGGTTGGGCGTGTTTTCTCCGAGTACTTCGGTTTCCCCTGCCAATCTTCATTCCACCAAATTCTCCATCATCATAATCACCCGGAGCATGCTACAATAGGCTAATCAGTGGCCGCCGTGCCTAGTGGACCCAGTTGGACTCTCCCCCCCCCCACTAAGCGAATTAAAAAAATAATAGACTGAAGAAAGATGAGGTTTAGAAAACTCCGTTATGAGGAGCTTCATAACTTGTACTCTTCTCCAAGTATTATTACAATGATGAAGTGAAGGAGAATGAGATGGGCACGGCATGTAGGACGAATGGGGGCGAAGAGGAATGCATATAAGATATTGGTGGGAAAGTTAGAAGGAATGAGACCACTAGGAAGTCCCAAGACGTAAGTGGGTGGATAATATTAAATTGGATTTTAGATAGGATGGATTGGTAGGGACTGGATTGATCTGGCTCAGGATAGGGGCCAGTATGTGGCTCTTGTGAAGAGAATAATGAACCTTCAAGTTCCGTAAGATTCTGGAAAGTACTTGAATAGCTGCAGAATTGGCGGCTTGTCGAGAAGGACTCAGCTCCATGAGTGAGCGAGTAAGTAACTTAAGAAGGATAACCCTTGTACTTAAGCATGCAGGGACTACATTTCCTTGCTGACAGAATTCATTGCGGAACGCAAGCTGCAAACAGTTGAGAATCGCTACTCCACGCTATGCATATGGACAATAAAGACAGGAGAATTGAACGGATAACAAAATAAATAACCTCAGAGATAAAACAAGCAAACTGAATGATGGTATGAAGGAAGAGACACGAAAGACGAAGCAAATTATCAGCAGGCTGACATGGCAGCGCGCAAAGAGCAGAAGCAATCTCGTCAGAGAGGGGACAGAACTCGGAGGAGAGACTGGTACTGTGTCCCGCGTCGCAGGAAGAGGCTTCATTTCGAATTCATGTACGAATTTTGTGATTCTTGTTTTGCTGTCAGGCTGACATTACATATCCATCACAAGTAAACGCAAGTCGCATATTATTATCAAGACTGGCTCCATGTCACTTAGACTAAAACCTGTTTAGGATACTGCTTTATTTCCTCACGACATATATTATTGTACTGTACCCGCTCGTGATCAGTACAACAGTTCCTGCAACACTGACCTACGTTACACAATCACAAATGTGTTCTCAAAGCGACGCCTATGAATAATACGAACTTCTGAGACGTGACACAGTGTAAAAAAAGTAAAGTTGTCTCTGTGCTTAACTAATTAAGCAATACGCCATGAAGGCGTATGGGGGAGTGGATGTATGAAGCCACATTTTCTTGACCTCGGCACAAGGTGGAGGTAACTGCTTTCAAGCCTCGATCGCTTTAGCCCCGGTACCCATTGGATGGGAGGCTGGGTGGGCCCCAGACCCGGTCTGGACGACGTGGAGAATTGAAAATTCTTGACCCTACCGGTACTCGAACTCCGAACCGTCGGTCGTCCAGCCCGTAGCTAGTCGCTATACCGACTACTCTATCCGGGCTCTGTGATAGAGTGTAGCTCGGGAAAAGTTCACCGATGTTTCGGAGTAACGTACTGCTTCAATCTTCGTGGTTGAAAAATAAGTTAAACAGGCAGCAAACAGCGCTCTTACCACAGAACTCTGTGCTTCATCTGCATGCTCCTTTCCAGACGAAGAAAGTAATTTTAAAAAATACATGAACCCAATGAAAACATGGCAGTAATCACTATCAGATCTTCCATTTCAGTAATGTCAAATGGTAATACGAACGTAATGAATGGTTCCTGTCTTGCAATCGTCTGTAAACGTCTTCTCGTAATAAAAATATTACCATTCTCCCATGCATTGGCAGTGCAACGAAAACGGTTTCGCGGGCCATCGGAAGATCGCGATCATTGGCTTGCCAATCCTGCCTTATGCCACTAGAGGGCACTTCCTACAATAGGAAACAATAATGTGGCAAATGCACAAAACTGTCAAGAGGCAACGGCACTAACCCCACTACCTAAATACAGTAACTATGGCAACTACATTAGCGACAGTAATCGGGCCTAGTAAGTCGCTCATGGTAATAACATGTACCGTCTTTAATCACAGTAATGACAGAAACAATAATTATCACTGTAATGAATTTCAGTACTTTGTATAATGTGCATATTGTGACGAATATGACCACTGCTAGGCAACGGTTCGGTAACACACGTTCCCGCGGCAACGAAGAGACGCGGAAGTCCATTGCTAGCCAACGTATCGCCAAATACACGTTTCGTAGTAAACAGATAAAAACAGAATAACAGAGGAATTGTAAGACTTGATGTATACCCGGTTCGACCCGAAATTATAAAAGAGTTAACCCCTCAGAGTTAATTCGCGAGCGAGCAGCCATTCGAGAGTTCGGTTCAGTTCAACAGAGTTCAATGATTCAGTCGCAATGATTCACGATTTGAAAAAGAGTTCAGATTTCAGCTGTGGAGTGCTAACCAGCGGACAGCGGAAGCTGAAGAAGTGACCGATTCGTAAATCAGAACCAAGTCAGTCACAGTAGAAGAGAAGACACTCGTAGTCCAGTAAGGAATTGAGCGAGTCTTAGGAGGTGACTGATTGTGAGCTGTTATAATTGGTTCTAATCGACCGCCTCTCTGGTGTAGTGGTCAGAATTCCTGGCCACAGATCCAGAGGTGCTAGGTTCGATTCCCGGTGCTACAAGATTTTCTGTGAAGTAGTGGGTCTGGAAAGGGTCCACTCAACCTCGTGAGGATAATTGAGGAGCCATTTCAAGGAAATAGGGGCTTCTGTCTAGAAAACCGAGATTGACGGCCATGGGAATCTTTTACGCTGACCACGCGACACCCTCTATCCGCAAAAGTAGGCACTAACTTCGCCGACAAGCGGCGGTCTCGGTCGATATAGTTCGCTTTCGGACTAAAGGCCACGGAGTTTTTATTTGTTTTGTAATAAAAGTGCCAATAAATCCAATCATCCAGTACAGAACCCGTTAATATTAGTCACGGAACCCCGGACACGTGACAATATTCTCTGTGTAAAACATGTCTGGCATTACGTCATCACCACATAGTGACGTATATCGTTACGTCATCATTAGAAAAGTATTGTGCGACTTTCTATTTTCAACATACTGTATTACAGACAACAGTTGCTAGTTACGGATAACTCGTTGAATACAAAAGCCTCTTCTTCCACCATGTTGCCTTCTCAAGATATGAGTACCATCAGAAGATATTTTTAGACAGACAGTACATTCAAATACGAATTCAGAATGCCAAGGAGCAAAGAACGTACGCGGAAAGAATGTGCACTCCGATACGGATTGCGCCGTTCCAATCTTGTTGTCTCTGGAAGCGTGGCACAAAATTTATTATGTAGTCAGCTTTATATTCAGGCTGCGTTAAACCTCGGGGAAAGTTCCCGAAACCGGTTGGATTTGATCCCGTAGTCATTCTGCTGGAAACGGCGAAAGGAAATTTCCGGCAACTCACCCCAACCATCCACTGCTGCAGAACTCATTTTGCTGGATCAATGCAATGGAGACATGTGGGGAAGTGAAGGTACAGCTCCACCTCTCCTGACCTCCACAACAGGTTGGAGGTGAGTGGTCAGTTTCACTCCCCAGCCGCTTTACCCCACTGAGAAGGGCCCCCAGTACCCATTGGATAGGAGGCTGGGTGTGCCCCAGAGCAGGTCTGAACGCTGTGGAGAAGAGAAAAATTTTGCACTGCGGAGAATCGAACCCGGGTCGTGCAGCCCGTAGCCCGCCGCTATACTGACTCCATATATATTTTAAATATACCTGTTTATATTAAATAAATTCGTACATCAACCTAAACGTCTCGAAATTATCACATAACTTCTCGTCAGGTATATGATAATTTTTTGTCCCGTAAAAAATTTTATTTTTGTTAATTCATCTGACAAAATTTCGAAACTCTGGATATTAATGGGCAGTAATCCTACAGACATCAAGGTATGAATTTAAAGAAGTTAGAAGAAGAAGAAGAAGAAGAAGAAGAAG
>NW_019742556.1:244526-251484 GCF_002891405.2 Cryptotermes secundus | reverse complement strand
AGGAGGAGGAGGAGGAGGAGGAACAGCCGAAAATGAGAAAATACAGTGAATCCTCGAAAAACGCGGATTTATGCCTCCTTAGAATATTTAAATTTGGATCACTTTCGAGAAACCTGAAACATGCAGCCGCTTATTCATAGCAGACTGCGAACTTTGTGCTCTGTACGTTCTAATTCCAGCAAAGGAATGTTGCAAAACACTTTTAAACTGGCCTTAATTTTATCAGAAATTTGTATGACGTAAAACAAATGTAACCGTATTGGAGAACATATCCGAATCCGCGTTATTATAAGGCGAGGTGTTTACGGGTTTCATTTTATATGACAAAAAGGGAAACAGTAAATGAGGGCGGATATATAAAGGAACAAGAAGGCAAATAACGTAATTCCATTGTTTATCTCGAAGAAATAAAGCGCATGTGTTATTTAACGACGATGTGCCAACTGTACATCATACAGATCATCAGCTGGAATGAAATTAATGTTTCTCTACAGGTTCAATTAATGGTGCACGTACTCTGACGCTCGCCGACCACAGCGGCCGCGCGGTCTAAAGCATGAACAGTCTTCCCTTGCTCGAACGCTGGGATCGTGGGTTCGAATCCCACTCAAGGTAGGAATGTCTGTATTGTGTGCGTTTAATCTGTTTGTGTTGTTCTGTGTGTAAGTAAGAGGTCTTGTGACGGGCTGATCCCCCGTCGAAAGAGTGCTATCGACTGTGTATAGGCTCAAGAAACTGAAAAAAGCGGTCAAGGCCCCAACAAAGGGGCTGACACTTGAATAATAAAATAAATTACGGGGTGGTTACGAACGATTATTTCGGAAACAGGCGAAGGAAGTGATCGAAACGTCACGTAAGATGCTGATCTACCGTCGTTGAAGCAGGTTTCCATCAAGTATTTTGGGTTTAGCGGCCAATTTTCATTCCATTTCTCTCTCCTACCCGAAGCTGGTCCAATGGCCCACGTATGGGTTAATTACCAAGAGACTCAATGTCACCCCATCCCAAGAATACAGAAGATCATACCCATTCTGTGTGGTAACCACGAACTGAAGCAGCCTTCGTCTAATCCTTTCTTAGGAAGCGACCAAGTAAAACAATGAAATATGTCAGGATATGCAAGGCAGCCTAAAGTCGAGCCTTACTGTAGGTTCCCCAGAACCCAAACCAGAGGAGCCTTACGTAGCAGCAGGACGATTTCGAGTGGCCATCCGTTGTTTTGAGATGCTGCATCAATTTCTGAGTTTTCCTAGCATTGTATTACTTGAGACGGAGTTGTAAAGAAAGGATGACTCGGGAAACATAGGGAACAATGAGATGTGGAAAGATTTGTAGTTGGAAAATACGAAAATCTTTTATTAAAATAGTAGTCCTAGGGCTAAGGATTCTCACTAAACATTACTAGGGATCAATACAGGGAGCAGAAGGAAAGAGGCAGAAAGGGAAAGTGAAGAAGGACAGACAAAATGGAGAAGTGGAGTAGAACAAGAGGACGACTGTTATGATGGGAAGAGAAATATATTGGTACAGAATGAACAATATGTACGAGTATTAGAAGACAAAAGGAAATTAGGCGATTTTAAAGTTTACGTATCTAAAAAAAAAGGGGGCACGCGGTAGCATAGTTGGTTGAGGTACTATGCTACAAGCTGTAGGTCGCGGGCTCGAGTCCCGATGAGGTCATTCAAGAAATTCCTTCTCATTTTTTAACCCGAACGTCCGTTACCATGTTCACAACAGCGCATCGCTGGTCCCCAACTTGGACCAGATGATTCCAGTCCACATCCTCCGACACCCTCTTTAATATTAATTTTAATGTATGTTTAATATTACATAATTTTTGCTGGGATACTCCGGCCGGCACAGAGATGTCCTACGAATTGGACGAAAGAAGGTTCGGGGTTCGATTCCTGGTACGGACAACATATTTTCTCTTTTCTATAACGTCAAGACTCTCTCTGCGGCCTCCCCAGTCTCCTATCCAATTGGTACAGGGGCTGTTTCTCCGGAGATAAAGTGACAGGGGCGTGAAGCTGACCAGTCACCTCCATTTAACACAGAGTTTAAGAATGATGACGCTGTACCTCCATTCCCCCATACGTATTCATGGTATGATGCTTAATTAGTTAAGCTAAAAGATAATTTTGTATAAATAGAACGATCAAGTCAAGGAGGACGAGGTTGGCAGGGCATGTAGCAGGAATTAGGGAGAAGAGGAATGCGTATAGGGTGTTGAGGGAAAGCCAGAAGGGAAGAGACCACTGGGAAGACAAAAGCGTAGGTGGGTGGATAATATTAAAATGGATCTTAGAGAGATAGAATGGAATGGTATGGATTGGATTGATCTGGCTCGGGATAGGAACCAGTGGAGGGCTCTTGTGAACATGGTAATAAACCTTCTGATTCCATAAAATGCTGGGAAATTTTTGAGTAGCTGCAGAACTGGCGGCTCCTCAAGAAGGGCTCAGCTCCATGAGTGAGTAAAGAGATAATTTCACTTTGCTTTCATGCATTCATTCATCTGTAATCTGTCAAGACGACAGGTCTACTCTCTTCCAAACCATTTCCTCCACTTGATGCGATCTAGAGCTTTCTCCTTCAAATGAAAATATCCTCTTCTGTCCCCAAGGCCATCCAGCATCTTCTTACGTCTTCTGGTCACTTTGCTTTATTTGCGATATAACCTTCTCTGTCCTTCAGTTCCTTCATTGCCTTTAGACCAACATATTCGCGTCTGCTCTTTGTTCGGGAACCCTCGTTTTAGACATACACGTAAGACTTGAAGACATGAAGACGATGAAAATCGACAATACCCGCTCGGTTCATCAGCCAAGCCAATCCAGATTGATAGGAGTGGAAGGATAAGATATTATCACCCTTATTTTATATTCTCCCCTTTGGAATGGCGATCAAGTTTCACACACACATATGCACAAGAGAGAGGTTGTACATGGAGAGAATACTGATAGATGACTGATTATGTAGCTGAACAGGAGTCTGTTTCAGTTTCCTAGTATAGCTTTCTTTTCTGAAATTATTTCCATAACGACCCCTCACCGACTCTAATAAAACTTCTGTTTTTTTGTAATATTTGATGAATTCACAGCAGTGACTATGAAGAAAGCCGTCTTCTGATATGTGGCGCCGTGTAGATCTCGTGTGAACCGACGTTTCGGAGAAACGTATCACCTCCATATTCAGGGTAAAAAAATACGCTAGCGAGGAACCAGCGTGAAGACGTGGCTGCAGATTGAGACACCAATCGAAAACAACCAGCTATATAAGAACAGGGAGGGATATTGGGCCACATGGGATATCGATAGATTTTATTTATGGTATTTATATTTTGGTTTAAAAACGTAATCTTTCATTAGAAGCTTAATAACTTGTACTCTTCGCCAAATATACGTAATTAGAATGATCAAATCAAGGAGGATTATATGGGCGGGGCATGTAGCACGAATGGGGAGAAGAGGAATGCATGCAGAATATTGGTGGGAAAGTCAGAAGGAAGGAGACCACTAGGAAGATATATATATATGTAAATGGGTCGATAATATTAAAATGGATCTTAGACAGATAGAATGGGATGGTTATGCTATGGATTGTATTGATCTGGCTCAGGACAGGGACCGGTGGAGGGCTCCTGTGAACACGGTAGTGAACGTTCGGATTCCATAAAATGCTGGGAAATTCTTGAATAGCTGCAGAATTGGCGTCTCCTCAAGAAGGGCTCAGCTCTATGAGTAAGTAAGTAAGTAAGTATTATTCTCCCATTTACGCCTTCAGTAATTCGATTATTATAACCTGTATCCGGATTTAATATGCGGACCGTCTGAATTGAAATCGATTGCACAGAAAATTACAACCACACGTTTTGTCCCGTCTGCCCTTATTGCGCGCACTTCATATTGTCCTCAGGCCGGAGGCATGCGTTACTAGTATCTGCCGGGCACGAGAGGGCGCGATCAATCACACTTCGTAGCGGTGCATTCGAACGAGCTACACACACACACACAGCGGTATGTGCACAACACAGCGCGTGTCCCGGAAACCACCTCGCAAACGATTAACTTTACTGCCAGATACTTTTCGTAACACAAAGGAACAGCGCGGCCTCAAAAGTGCAGAGCGTATGCTGGGAAGTATATTTCAGTGCAGTACCGAAGTCCTGAGAGTGGTTGGCGGAAGAAGCAGGCCACTCTTCGTCTGAGGGAACACGGCAGCTCGTGACGTAACTAATGGACCCAGAAACTTTACTGCCAGATATTTTTCGTAACACAAAGGAACAGCGCGGCCTCAAAAGTGCAGAGCGTATGCTGGGAAGTATATTTCAGTGCAGTACCGAAGTCCTGAGAGTGGTTGGCGGAAGAAGCAGGCCACTCTTCGTCTGAGGGAACACGGCAGCTCGTGACGTAACTAATGGAGCCCGGATATCTCATTTACTATGGGCTGGAGTCACATTTCCCGTCTCTTACTCTGCCCATTGCTACATCTTCCCGCCATGTTTTTTCACTCCTCCTCCTACTCCCGTCACACATCCATGCCCCCACGCCCTACTTCAAACCACTGCTGAATTATTTTCTTCCATCATCATTCCAGCCCCGACAGCTCAGTCGGTACAGCGACTAGGCACCGGTCCTAATACCGGGGTTTAGATTGCCGAGTGGGCAAGAGATTGTTCTCTTCTCCACAGCGTCCAGACTGACTCTGAGGTCCGTAAAGCCTCGTGTGCAATGCGTACCGGGGCTAAACCGGCCAAGGCGTGAAGCTGACCACTAGCCTTCATCTACTTCTGAGATCAAGAATGGTGGAACTGTACCTCCACCCCCCCCACACGTCTTCATGTAATTTTTTTTTAATGCTAGCAGGGTGGGACTACGTCCGTTATACAACTCTTTAATGAACCGTCACAACACAGCAAATAGTAAAACATCAAAGTCGGCGTTCAGCTGTGGCTTTGCTACATGTTTCGGCCATTTCGGTTCATTAAAGAGTTGTATAGTGTAGCACAGCAGGATGCATGAAATTAAGATTAAGCCCCTTGTACTGCGGCCGCTTCTGGCCTATCGTACCAGCCCCAGATGATAGGTGAGGGTGATTGTGGAGCAATTAGTGGAATGAAGATTGGCAGGGGAAACCGAAGTACTCGGAGAAAAAGCTGCCCCAGCGCCACTTTATCCACCACAAATCCCACTTGACCAGACCCGGGTTCGAACCCGGGCCGCCGCGGTGGGAAGCCAGCGACTAACCGCTTGAGCTATGTCTTCATGTAACAGTGCTTATTAACATAATTTAGAACATGCAACTTCACCTTTAGTTCTTACCACTCCATTGCGGGCCCACTGCCCGGCGCGAAGCTGATCAGCCACTTCAATCTAGTGCCCACATTAAGACTGCAGGGATCCATACCGCCAGTCACCCAATATGGCTTCATGGCGTGATGATTAATTTAGCAACTTTGCCATTTCTAGAGGAGGTACACGGCAGCGGAGTTGCTTGAGGTTCGATTCTCCATGGGATCACTGGATTTATCAATCGACCTAATCCTTCCAGCCATACTATGACCCTGAGGTCGACTCAGCTTCTAACAGAAATCTTAGTCTCACGAATCTTAGTAAAGGGTGGCCGGAGCGTAAGGCTGACCTCAGCGCCAACTTTGTGCCGATTATCTAGAAAATGTGGGAGCCTCGACGTCTCACAATCCTAGGGGCCTCAACGGCCTGTTACAGGGATAGCTTTACCTTTTTTATTACCAATTCTAGACGGATTATTCGGTCCTGTTTAGCTCCTATCCAATGGGTATCAGGGGCTGAGACGGCAGGAGCGTGAAAGTGACCACTTACTTCCTTCCATGGGCCGAGATTATGAATTCTTCCACCTATACCAGCACTCCCCCACGCGTATATTTAGTTTTGTTTAATTGGAAATTGAACGCGTTATATTTTCGATTAAACCTGTCATTTTCTAAGACTTTCATATTTGTGTATTTAATTGCTTCGTTGAGCAAAAATTATTTTTAAAACCCAAATGAGCTGGCTTAATGAACTTCCTGGAAAATAACAATTCATACATATCAATGTGGATGAATATTCAGTTTGGTTCACTCTTGAGACTCCGCACATCCAAAACGCGGCTGTTACGTTCCGACAAACGTTGAGACGGTGACGGGATAGTCTGTTTCTTGGACGTCTGGTGAGCGATTAGAAACATTGACCGCAAGAGGAATTGTCCGACTTCTGTATTCAGAACTTCTGCAAATATGTATTAATGTCGCAGGAAGAATTGAGTGGGTTGTGCAAGGGAACAGCAAAAACTTGCCTCTATATACAACTTGTCCGCATGAATAGGGTTGCCGACAATGACATACTGGCGGTCGATACGTTTCAAGGAAGTGACAAGTCACCTCACAATACCTGCTGCCGAGATTTTATTGCTTGAAAGGCAGGAAAATGGAAAAAACGACGAGAGATTCATCATTGAGATTTTCTTCTCCATAAATTTCTCTACTAGGCTTGGAGAAGGACTACCGTATTTACGCATGTATAGGCCGCGTGCGTGTATAGGCCGCAGCACAATTTTCAGACAGAAATTATAGAAAAAATAATTTTCTTGGAATATCATTTCAGGAATAGAAATTATTCCGAAATTTGGCAACGTTTAACATTCCTAAGTTCGCAACCAGCAAAAATAACGGTACCGCTCGGTACAAAGGCATTGCGGGGGAGAGTTATAACCTTTTCGCCTTTACTTGACTTGCCTGGTTAGTTCTGAGTGAAACATGGGTCGAGTAAGAGCAGGTTATACGTCTAAATTTAAACTTCAAGTGGTGCGTTACGCACAAGAACACGGAAATCGAGCAGCAGGGAGAAAATTCGACGTTGACGAAAAAAATGTGCGAAGATGGATACTAACGAAAGATGCCCTTGAAAAAACGTCACAAAATCGACAATCTTTC
>NW_019742556.1:120342-243464 GCF_002891405.2 Cryptotermes secundus | reverse complement strand
GTTTCCTCGATCTTTGAACACCCTGTATTACTAATTATGAATATAATTTTTTTTAAATGAAGTGTGATTTCGAATATTTCGAATATAAGCCGCACCCCAGTTTTCCTCTTGAATTTTTGGCAAAAAATGTTAGGCCTATACATGCGTAAATTCGGTTTATATGTAGTAACCACCATTATAATCATAAGCTTGAGCTATAGAAACTTGGCTAAATATTCTGACTCAACTAGACTTTTGATCAATGAATGTTTCACCGAGCCGAACACAGCGACTACCCGGTCTAGGGCATAAAACTTCTTCGCCCGCTCAAACACTGGTATCATGGGTTCGAATCCCATTTGAGGCATGAATGTCTGTGTCCTTTATTCTGTATTTGTGTTGTTATGTGTAGGTAGCTGCCTTGCGACTGGCTGATCCCCCGTCCAAGGAGTCCAACCGACTGTGTATAGGATGAAGATACCGAAAAAAAACAACAAATATGCAAGGGCTGTATACCCACAGAGAAAAAAAAATCAACAAACATTTGGATAACATTCCTGCTTCATATTAGGGAAATCCTGGGAACAGAGGTGGGATACGCTGGTTTCTTCTGTGGTTTTCCTCAGTATCCCAAGGCAAGTGATGTTATCAGTACCCAAGATAAAGCAACCGCCTCTTTCTTCCGCATATTTAGATTCCGTTATCCAATAATATTGCTTTCATTTGATGCTATATAATCTCAGCATCGTTAAATAAACCATAAACAAATTCATTCATGATAAAACCTTCTCGAGCAAATCTCAGATCCTGGTATGGGGATACAGATGGTCCCTGAAACGTCGATATTTTTTTTACAAACTGATTGGTAGGCCAAAAATGTGTTTTGTCAATCTTATCCTCCGTGAAAACTTCAGTTGCAAATAAATTTATTTTCCACTGGAATTTCAACATTATCTTAACATAACGAACTGAAATCAAATCACGCGCCTGGGATACCATTTTCTTCCGAAGTCAATCCCATGCAGAGGGAAGAAGTTGTTGGTGACAGCCACACTATCGGTGCAGTAACCAATGTTTAGGCCGCACCATTCCTCAAGCGGTTAGACGCTGAATTCCCACCTCGGCGGCCCGGGTTCGATCCCGGGTCTGGTCAAGTGGGTTTTGTGGTGGACAAAGTGGCGCTTGGGAAGGTTTTCTACGAGTACTTCGGTTTCCCCTGCCAATCTTCATTCCACCAATTGCTCCACAATCACCCTCAACTATAATCTGGGGCTGGTACAATAGACCAGAAGTGGCCGCAGTACAAGGGACTTAGTCCCACCCCACTAGCAATAAAAAAACAATGTTTATCGAATGTGCCAAGATATGATAAAGTTTAATTTCTGTTAAAGACAAGTTGATAGAATTTTGATACTAGTATTAAATTCCCTTTTAATAAAAACTTTATACCACTTATGCCTTCAGTTCCACCTGACGTGACATGAGGCGATAAACGATAATGTTAATAATAAAATTATGAAAAGATTTTGTGGTGTGGAGTAAAAGTTGGGTATTTATAGAATTTAATTTTTAAGCTTCTTCGTCTTTGGCATTTAATGAAGTCTCGTATATTCAGTGGTTCAGCCTGTTTGCTGAAGGATAATTTGAGGTGACAGGAAATTCAAAGTTCACACACACACATATACAGTGCTCTGAGTTATTTCACTGC
Organism: Cryptotermes secundus; assembly: GCF_002891405.2. Classification (NCBI taxonomy): domain Eukaryota; kingdom Metazoa; phylum Arthropoda; class Insecta; order Blattodea; family Kalotermitidae; genus Cryptotermes; species Cryptotermes secundus. The sequence goes on along the minus strand of NW_019742556.1, from coordinate 241,777 downwards.
TAGCAACACACTTCAAGATAATTACATGTAAATAGAGAAAGAAATTAAGGAAGTGAGAGATAAGACACGTATAGAAAACTAGTGGATAAACTACAGATGTCGGGATGGCGGCTGGAATGAATGGAAATACGAAGAACAGACAGAAATGTGTATACGTTATGGCAGAAGAGAGAACCGAAAATAAGACAGAAGAGTACAGAACAGGATAAAGAGAAACAGGACAGGGAGGGATGGTATAAGAAGAAATAGGACAGAACAGAATACGACAGAAAGGGATAGGATAAAGATGAATAGGAAAAGATGCAACAGGATAGAGGAAATAGGATTCGATAGAACAGGACAGTATGGGATAAGAATAAATAAGACAAAATAAAACAGGGCAGTAGAGGGGATAGGATAATAGGATAATAGAACAAGACAGGACAAGACAAAATAAACAGGACACGAAAGAACAGAGCGGGATAAGAGTATGAAAAGATGGAATAAGATAGGGCAAGATTATATAGGATATTGTCTCGTGTAAGGGGGTGCGAGTGACGAAAATAAGGGGTTCTATATGGGATGAATGGATTTATAAGCGCTTGGGTTACAAGTTCTGTTAATCACACTTAATACAGCGCTATCACTGATTTACACCGTTGCACTACGTTTCTCAGTTTCCATTAGTCGTGTCTTGGTGACGGGTCTCAACACAGAAACTATCACTTCAGATCACTCTGAAGTCTTCTTGTCTTCAATTACTTTGTACTCTTGTGTCCTAATCTGTATACTACTAATCTTCACAATTCACTGAAGACACGCTCCAGTATCGTCCTTGTACCCTCAAGTGCTCTGCGCTAAGTTACAACAGGTCTTCGATATATAATCTCCGCACGGATAACACAGAAAACATAAGTCATGTGATTCCTAGCCAGCGTGTTCATTGGTGCGCTCACTGTTGCCTAGCAACGAACCGTTGCCTGGCAATGCTTTGACATACAGTATTATGATAGGATAGGACGACATAGGTCAGAGCAAAAGAGGACAGGACGGGTGGTGTGTGATAGCACCAAATAGGGTAGTGTCGGCTCGGACAGGACAGAATTGAATGGGACGAGGTAGGATAGAATTTGTATAGAACAATAAGCACAAGATCATCCTAACATCTCGAAAGGAGAGCAACCCATAAAAATGTGCCATAAGAGTTTATAATATTTATATTATATATATATACATGTTACTCGTGCCTAGGGCTATATAACAACGCTGTATCAACTCTAAAGGATATACACGTTCGAATTAGACTGGGAAATTGTCGAAAATTATGAATAATGAAAAATATAGAATCTGATAGCCTTGACTCCATAAGAACAGCACAGCAGACAACCTTTCCAAGACTCGAAGTGGATATTTCCAGGACACAGATGCAGAGTTACTGCTACAAACACCTGCTCGTTTAATTCACTACGCACGGAAGCTACAACGAGAGTTTCAGCTACAATGCAATGCCATGCCATACATCTGTATGTCCAACACACTATGCCAGTAAATATCATGAGGGGATCCGGTGACTATGGACTGGATTAGTAATTGGTTTTACTAAACACTACACGTAACTATAGCGCTATCATTTTCAGTGAATGCATCATGTTGTGTATCATATATTATTTCTTACTGAAACCGTCACAACACAACAATCAATAATACGTGTAAGTAGCTCTAGGAGATACTTTTGCTACATGTTTCGGCCTTCTAAAGGCCATCATCAGGCAATAAACTTTTCGTTATTGAATTGCATGTCAAATATAGGATACAGTGCTAAACTTCCAAGCGTATACGAGTACAATGGTATAAAAGGATATGAGCGAATATATAATATAAATTACAATAAAAGTTGAAGTTCTAAATAACCATTTACATAGTAAGAAGTATAGTTAAAAGTTGTATATGTGATAGACTTGAAAGGATTCTGATGATGGTGTATACCGTACTTCTTTTGGCTTGTTTTGGACTTCATCCATCGTCTGGTATGTAAAAGACAAAAGACCACGACGTTTCGGAGACTTGCTCTGTCTCCGTCTTCAGGTGGATAGGGAAGGATAAACCTACTCAGTTGGGCCCGTTAGAAAGAGCTAGTCTCAGTCACTGGACTGTGCTGGTATTTGGAAGTTGGCAGTTGTAATCGTAATACATGTACTGTTTATACGGACATATTATATAGACAATGGCTGATGTGGGGTTCGGGGGCCCGTTGTTATGTTGTGTGTTATTATTTAATATTTGATACTATTTGACGTGCGCCTCCGTTGTGTAAACGTCCGATTTGATGGAGAGATAGATTACGACTGATTTTGGACGTATGTCGTTATGGAATTCCATAACAGATTCCGCGGAAACAGATATTTAATATGCCGAACTTATGTCCGTAAATTTTCTTGGATAAAGCAAGAAGCCCACAATAAACTTCCTAAATAGCCCTTTGAGATAAAGCGCGATGTTCAATATGAAGAGTCCTCTATTGTGGGTATGACGCTGTGTAATCAGGTGGAAACCTATTGACGTTTCGGAGAAACCGTCTCCGTACTAGGGATAGAAAACTATGCTATATAAGAAAGCATTATGAAGCAGGCAGCAAGTTGAGTTATATGTTCTTCCGAAACGTCGGTTGAGTTTCAACGGATTACATGGCTTTTTATCCCAGAAGGTATAACTCTACATAAGAGAGGAATATTTACTTAATTTGGTGCTGCAGTTTCCCTTTTACGGACGAAGTGAGTTTATTGCCTGGCACTCAATTTATTCTTACAGACGGTTTGATATGAAGCTGTCCCCTAATGAGGAGTCTACCCAATGAGTTGACAATTTCATTGTCCTTATGCAGACCGAATTTCATTGTTCTAGACTGGAATACTAGACAATTTAACATAGGTCCTGCTAAGAACAAAAGCATTTCTTTGTAATGAAAGCATCTTTGTATGTTTAATTGAAAGCGCAATCACGTTACACTCTGTGAGACTTGAAGTTTTCACAGCGATGTAAACTCGTAGCATAGCATCTTCTGCGTTACGACGCCCTGTGCCTGATAACTATTTAGACCTACTAACGTTTCGAAAGAATACAACGCTTCCATCTTCATGACGCCGAAAATGAAAGCAGTATGTGTATTTGAATCTCTCTTACTTAACTAAAAAATACAGAATGTCATTAACCAGAATACTGTCACGTGTATTAGTGACGGTAGACGAGGTTTAGTTTCGTGAATAGATTTATTGGACACTCACAAGTCGTAATTACAAATAACTGTAACACTCTAAAAGATTATTGTAACTACACCACATGAAATAAAGCATTTAATGTCTGCTTGCTAGTCGTTGCTTGGTAACGAATTTTCTCGTGATAGCAGTTTACAGCTGAATACTCAATTACTGGACTGCCTTCTGAATTCTCTTACGAATGAATTGATTGAATTCACGAATGGAACCTCTTTTACAACTTCTGGAAGCCCGAAGAGAAGCCACCACACAGAACAATTCGTCTTCTGGTCTCCTATATCCGTTGTAGAGGAAACTTTACGACACTCGCCATCCGGAAAGTTACTTGAGCCAGAACATCGATACCAAATCAGTAAAAGATACCCACGACAAGGAAAGCGGCACCCATAAAGGGCCATGTAAGTACAAAATACAACATTCAGATATATAAGGGTAGCATAGCCCAAGGAATTAAAGACAGTCACACTAACAAGACCGCCTCTGTTGTCTAGTGGTCAGAGTTGGTTACAAATCCAGAGATCTGGGTTCGATTCCCGGCGCTAGCAGATTTTCTGAGAAGTAGTAGGCCTGGAACGGGGTCCACTCAGTCTCGTGAGGATAACTGAGGAGATATTTTAAAGAAATAGAGGCTCCGGTCTAGAAAACCGAAATTAACGACCTTGGGGATCCGTTGCGCTGACTACGTGACACCCTCTACCCGCTAAAGTTGGCACTAAGTAGCGGCTCCGGTCTAGAAAACCGAGAATAACGGCCGTGGGGGTCCGTTGGGCTGGCTACGTGATACCCTCTATCCGCTAAAGTTGGCACTAACTTCGCTGACAAGCGGCGGTCGCTTGGTCGGTATAGTTCGCTTGCGCACTACAGGCCAAGGAGTGTGTTTTTGTTGTTGTCACACTAACAGACATTACACATTACAGAGATAAGGCACAATACGAAGCTAAAAAAAAAGCAGACATTCTCAAAACACCTAAATTGAGAATCATGATGAAGTACGTACATTAACGAGTATTACTAACATAAGCAGGCAAAGTGTGTTGCATGAGGATGGCCCTGTGAGGTCGAAACATGCAGCCAGACATAGAATATAATATAACGACATTTTAAGAATATTTTAACTGACATTTTGGTGAGTTGAATGTAAGTTAGGTGTCATCTGAAATGAAAAAAAAAATGTGTTGCACTATACGGAAGAGAAACTGTACAAGTGTCACGTCACTGCAACAGGATGCTGAAATATAATAAAACAATTGAATATAGCGTCTGCATTATATGTATATTAACGAAACTGTCAGGAATTCAGACGGTACAGCATCTAACTGTGGGTTGACAGTGAACAATGAACCGAAAGTTGCCTGAGTTAAGGAACTATTACCGTTGGAGGAACTGAAGAGAACCATGGAAACCTCAAGATGGTCGGTGTTTCGTCTTAGAGCGAACCGACCATTTCCCGAATACGAGTCAGAAGTGTTACCACTGAAATAACTTGCCCGGTATCATCAGAGAGAAGGGCCGAATGCTCCAGTAATTGAGGTTCGCTTGCATGTCATTAGTGTGAATACAGCAATCAGTAAAGTCGACCTCTTCGGCAAGATACGAACTCGGTGTCGCCCACCGCTGTACCGCCACGTTTTGTTGTAAATGTGGGGCGGGGCGATACTGCCCCTCCCCGTATTGTGGTTCAGTACGCGGCGGGCACGCACACAGACAGAGTTTACGACTGAGCTGAAGTGGTCTTATATGCATTGGGCGGTATAATCCGACTTCAAGGAAGTACAATGACCGAACCTATGTAGCTCAGTGACTCGCTGGCCAGCTCCTTAGCACATACCACGGCGTGGTGACCTTCGGCCTCAGTAACGGGTTACTCTTCAAAGAAATATTCCGAAATTTGTTCCTGCTGTTATAAATTCACAAGCATTTCCATCTTTAGCTTGTTTTCATTATTTTCATTTTGTTGTCTCTTTATACGTCCATGGATCGCCTCTGTTGTCTAGTGGTTACAGTCCCTCGCTACATATCCAAAGGTTCCCGGGTTCGGTTTTCGGTGTTACCAGATTTTGAGAGAAGTAGTGGGTCTGGAACGGGGTCCACTCAGCCTCGTGAGGATAACTGAGGAGCTATTTCAAGGAAATAGCGGCTCCGGTCTAGAAAACCGAGCTTAACGGCCGTGGGGATGCGTTGCGCTGACCACGCGACACCCTCTATCCTCAAAAGTTGGCACTAATTTCGCCGACAAGCGGCGGTCGCTCGGTCGGTTTAATTCTCTTGAGGACTACAGGCCTCGGAGTTTGTTTTTGTTTTCTATTTTTATCAGTCTATGTCTGTCCATCTGTCTGTGCATTCCCCCATAAATTTTTAGGCTTATAAGCTCACCTAGCTGTCTACCCTTAATTTTTGTTAGGAGGCTTATGAGTTCACCTTACCCTCTGTGCGTCTGTCTCCATTATTTTTGTTTTCTATGCGGTTCGCGTCTTATTAAAAGAAAGCAGGCAATTAGTTCTTCCCAGAATTTCTTTCACATTTTTAATTGTTTGCGGAGACAAACTACCCTTACAAATAGCGTAAAAGTATAGAACTGTCGCTTTTGCTATCCAACGCGAGGCACGTTAACTCATTCAACAATTTCCTTATTTCCTTAAAATTATTTTAAATACTTTTTAGTCATGTATATGCGTGAATAGTCATCACTGGCTCTAACAAAACGACTCTGATACTGATATGTGTGAAAGTAAACGGACCTTTCGATGGAATATATTGGCTCCATCTTCATGATCTAAAAGTATGCCAAGCAAGAATCGAACATGAAGCAGGCTGCAAACTGAGCAAACAGAGGTGATGTTTCCTTTGAATTTCACAGGACGACATAGCGTTATACTCTGGAGATCAACCTCTTTGCGGTCACTGCTGTGAGAACTTCAAAACCAGCAACACAGAGGGACTTATTAGCCCCTGTTTGTGAAGCCTCACCGTAGAGGGAACAGTCAGTTCTACGATAACACACCCCGTACATCACTGGCACAAAGCACTTGAAGGAGAATCGATCTTCCTGACTCCGTGAAGCGGATTCTCGAATTAAGTTTCATCACGTTCTTCACGAACATTTCCATCTCTTTCTGTTTCTTCGCACTGTGCATAACAGTATATCGGCCGTGATAAAGGTTCTGCCAATTTGATCTGTTTTTTCACATATATTAGGTTGGTTCTCAGAATTGCCAACACATATTAACATCAAAACAGCGAGAGAATAAGACCCAGATGGGTTATTTTACAGCTCCATTCGTATGCAATTTTATACAACTGGCAAGACAAATTTTATAGAAAGGAACGGAACAGGGGTTACGGAAAGAGAGAATGAAATTGCTAGCGAGGGAGAAAAAGAAAACAGGGGCTGAATTAGTTGGGAAAATGACATTGTTAAAAGCGAAAATAAGATATACGGTGAAAGGAAACAAGAGAGAGACTAATGCAAAGAGAGAAAGAAAGGCTGTTGGGCCTAAAAGAGGGAGAACATGCAAGTCAAGGGATACACGAAACACTGAACACTATTTGAAATCTATTTTGAAAACATTAATCGTGCTTAATCCTTCAAACGAATGGCGGTCGGCAGCCAATTCCCTAAACTCTCTTGTATTGACGTGGCTACGAGGTAACATTACGATACAAGCCGAAAGGTCTTGGGTTCGAGTCCCGACGATGTGGATTTACCTAATATTTCCAGCCGCAATATGGCCCTGGGGTCGACTCAAGGCTTTAACAGAAATAAATACCAGGAATGTTCCTGGGGGTAAAGGATGGCTGGCTGGGTTTAGATGTTTCATATTGAAACGTGAAAAGGTCTTGAAGACCGAAATTTGGTTTTTGGGTAGGACGTACCAACTCAAAGACACTATAACAAATATATCAAATGACAATATATATTGTCACGTATACAATGTAAATCCCTGGAGGTAATAGGCCTCCGGCAATCAACCAATCAGAATCGTACAGACCAGGAAAAGAGTGAATCGACTGAACAGTTCAAGCTCCCACAAGGGAATGGATCACTCTCGTTGGACCTCAGCCGTTCGGAACCAGGAAGTGCAGCAGTGGAAGGGGGAAGGTAGTAAAGGCAGACACGGCGTTACAATATCCCATAGGACTTAACGGACTTAGACGAAGTACATTACTTCATAAATATTTTCGAAGACGACAGAGAAAATCACGCATGTAAAATATACAAATTTACCCCGAATGGTCTCATGGGGAAAAGAAACAGATCTAATTAAACCCCAATGATTTCATTTCAAGTAAATTTCTGTATTTTTAAATGTTTAACAATATATAAATAAAATACACTCTTTATATAGCGTAATCTCCCTCAAGTGCAATATAGTATAATAGGTATTATTTTTGTCAGCAGCAGTAGAGACACTACACGTGAAATCTTGTATTTCTACAGCTAATTAGCTCAATCGAAAATATATTCTTCTTCTTCATCTTTAATAAATTAGGCCCTCTGCTCTGTTCGAATCTAGGATTTATTATACATTATATATAGATAATTGTAATTATTATTATTTAAATACTTATAATTACCTTATTTTCGTTTATTTTTCCTTTATAGTTTTTACTTTGTAATCAGCCACTGGATCGTTGAATCAGTGCGTAAATAAATAAAGAATTAAAATGAATTAATATTATTATTTACAACACAATACAGCAACTGAATAGCGCAGAATTCTGAAAACATTACAAACGTTCGTATGTTTTTCTCTGCTGAAATTACAGCGACACAAATATTATTTGCTGATATATTTAAAAATAATTATATTAAACACTAGGAACAGTAATTCGTGCTTTGCGGACTGTGTTCAATGCCCTAGCTTGTTAGCAAATACATTTTTTTTAATTGGGAGTGTTAATTAAAAGATCGTTGTGCCATTCCGCTGCCAGTACGTTTGAGGTTATGTAGCTGTCGCTACATGATACTCCTGACAATGAAAATTATCCGGTCACTGCCTACGAGGGAAACAAACCGTGTTCATAGTTAGGGCGGGAGGATTAATGCTACATGAGAGAGAATAGCACACGAAGCAGGATAACAGTGCCACAGTATCAAAATCCCCCATTTACAGACCATATGACACCTCATTTCAGACATAAAACTACCTGCAGGCGGCTACGTGGCGATTAGTCTATACAGGGTGTTCATTATAAAATTAAATTCTGAATTATGCCTCCTGGAGTTAGGATTAAGCATTTTTCATGTATTATCACCGTCGGTTATTCATATTGTCGCGTGTCAGTGTCGAGGCACAGAATTTGGATGGAGAGTTGGATTTACAGAAATTCGTAACTATGAGTAATAATATATTCCTGTAAAGGGCTTAGAATTTCATAGGGTTCTGAGACGTCGAGGCTCCCACATTTTCGGGAAAATCGGCGACGAGGTTTTCAGCTTTAAGCGCCGGCCGCCCTTTACCCACGGATAGATTCTTGGTACTTAATTCTGTTTGATGCTGAGTCGACCCCAGGGATATGGTGTAGCCGGAAGGATTAGGTCTATTAAAAAATCCAATCATCTCATCGGGAATTCAACCCTAGACCTTCCGGTTTATAGGATAGTGCACAAGTAATTATAATACTACCACCAATCTACATACTTAACAAATCACTAATTCTCAGTCTGTTTTGTCTTCATTGATCGTTGTTTGGTTACGGCTGCTAATCATGGAAGTTCTTGACGGCGAACCACCCACTTAACAGTTCGCGAAATGCACTTACCAACCGCCGATTCACTCCTAATCGTGTCTGGCTGTCACTGGCTACCACTCGCTATTCTTGGTAGCACTGGTTGGTCGGCCTGTCGGTCGGTTAAATTGCTGTTAGCCTTTGCTAGCAACGTCATTCCTGGCTTCAACCTCCTCGAGAGGAATGATCAAGATTTTTATCCTCTCCTAGACTTGTACGTGTTTCGAAATGGGGCCCACTCTTCGACGAAAGAGGTGTCGATTTTTATATGTAGGCGCTAGCACTGGTTCTCTGACTGGCCTTACTGTATGATCTCTGAGACGGGCCGAACAGAAGACAGATTCCAGCAGCTCCTATACTCTGGCGGAAGCGCGAAGTAGTGAGGTGGGAGCGACACTAGCAATATTCAATTTACGAACCTGAGGTGAGCCATAAGTGCAGCAAAATGAAACGAATGTATAACTTTGCTGTAGTTTCTCTTTTCCTACAGCATGCAAAATGCAACAGTGCTGCGGTGCGGATGTATCCTTTAGTTTGAGGTTTGGTAGCGATAATTAACGAACCAATGGAGCTAGGTATGCGAAATTTGTTATGGGGATAGATTATAAACATACTCAAGTTAAAAATTAAGTTAAAAATCTGTTAGTAGAAAAGTGGCATATGGCACTGGCACGAAAGAGGTTACACCCGACGAATTTACACGTGACACACTCTTAGTAAGATATTAGTAATATATATTTGTGTGTGTTTGTGTGGTTTACTTTGCGATGTTGTCAGCATAAGTACTGCATAGCGTCGAATTGTAGGATAATGACTGAAGAATGATGAATTGAGAAGAAGCGGTCGTTGCCTAATCGGGGTACTAACACGACATATGCTTCGATAAACTAAGATAAACCATGAGAAGCACTCAGGATACGTGGTGCCCTGGCAAAGATTCGAACCGAGCACCTTCCAAATAAAAATCTAGAACGTTACCGCAACGCTAACCTGACCACTAAGAGACTGGTGGAACTATACATCATTCAATAAGAAATTAAGCTTCATTAATTCAATGTTTTGCTCAAACTCCTTCTTTACTTCCACGATACAGGTCTAATTTATAACGCTGAATATATCCAAACTATTATTAGAAAATTTTATTTGCTTTCATTTCACATCATAAATGAATCCACACTTCGATTTTACCAGTACGGTCAGACGGCAAACAAAACACTTCTATTGTTTGGTTTCGTTGATCAATACGAGCGGTAACCCTGGTTTATCGGAAAATTTTAACATCTTCCTGTGAAAAAAAAAAGTCTATTAGAAGCTTGCTTCAGTCGTAATTGTAATTGTAATTGTATGTGTTGTAGCAGTAGTTGTATTTGCATTGTATTCATTGTGTGTAGTGTGTCCTTTATTGTTTGTGTAGTCTTATGTGATGTGTTTTGTTTGAGTGTGGTGTTATTTTGTGTGAAGTGTGTTATTTGTGTCTTGTGTCTTATTGTAGTACCACTGCCACCAGGTAAAAGTCAATTTTCAGTTAAAATAGATAATTAATACTGAAATTATGGCTTAATTCGTGATGGCAGGAAAATCGGATAAGCTTTGGAAACACAAACAAGAAACAATAATTTCATGAAAGTAGTTGACTTAAATCTGTTACACTGAAAGGAAGCGCTATCACCTAAGACTTCTTACTTGAAACAAATTCGTTCAGAATTTCTAATGCCTTTGTTTTAAAACTGCAGAATCCTATGAGCACTTCTTCCTAATTGAACTACCAAAGCAAATGCCTCCGATCCTAAGTTGCAACCTATTATTAACTTACTTATGGAGCTGAGCCATTCTAGAGGATCCGCCAATTGCCCAGCTACTCAAGAATTTCTCAGCATTTTTTCGAACCTGAATTTTCATTACCGCGTTCATAAGAGCCCTTCAGCAGTCCCTATTCTGAGCCAGATCAATCAACTCCAATCCATCCCATCTCTCTAAGATTCATTTTAATATTGTTCACCCACCTTCGCCTTGGTCTTTCAGTGGTCTCTTTCCTTCTGGCTTTTCCACCAATATCCCATGTGCATTCCTCTTCTCCTCATTCGTGTTACATGCCCTGCCCAACTCATCCTTCTTGACTTGATCATTCTAATTATACCTGAAGAAGAGTACAAGTATGAAGCTCCTCATTACGCAGTTTTCTCAAACCCCCTGTAACTTCATCCCTCTTCAGTCCAAATATTCTCCTCAATACCCCGTTCCCAAACACCCTCAGTCTATATTCCTCCATCAATAACCTATTATTGATACTTTATAAATATGATGAACTCTGTACAGTATTATCATCGCGTGCAAAGGAAACAAATATCGGCATTAGCCACTTCATGATATTCATATTAATCCTTCAGGACACTTAACGGATTCCTGAAAGTAAGCGTCTTACTAATTTAACTTCTGATAATAAAACCAAACGTCCAATACGGTTGAACTGGAAGCGATTACAAGAAGCTCCTGCCTACCTCTATTTCCTTCACATCCATTTAACCTCGCCTTGTCCCTAATTTTCGAAAGTGGCGGGCTTCCTAGAGACCTCCTCACCACAATTCTCTACGCATTTCTATCTTCTTCTCCCGTTCCATAATACACCTCCAATCCCGCATTTCCCTCATCAACTCAGGTCCAAATAATTTCTCTTCGAATTAACTCGATGGAGCGATCCTGAGAAGTTAATATGCCCTCCGCTCCTTTCAAGGAACCCGGAAGTCCATTAACGGGTTCACAAGGGCCTGCCCTTCACTGGTCCCTATCCCATAATGGATGAGTTCAAACCACACGCCCCACCATCCTATCTTCTTAACATAATTTTGGGCATCATCCCTCTATCTACGGTTTTATTCCTTGTCAGTGTATCTTAACATATTCCTCTTCTAGCATGGGGAAATTTTGCAACCACGTAAACAGACGAAGTAATTACACTACTTTGAACTACCCATATTATGTATGCATGTATGTATGTATGTATGTATGTGTGTAAGGGGTGGGGCATAAAATCCTGCACCCGCACTGCGACCTTCAATGATCTATTGTGCTTCCCCTTTGGATTAGCCCTGTATTAATCCTACATTTATGGCCGCGCCATAGCTCAAGCGGTTAGTCGCTGGCTTTCCATCGCGGCGGCCTGGGTTCGATCCCGCGTCTGGTCAAGTGGGATTTGTGGTGGACAAAGTGGCGCTGGGGCAGGTTTTCTCCGAGTACTTCGGTTTCCCCTGCCAATCTTCATTCCACCAATTGCTCCACAATCACCCTCACCTATCATCTGGGGCTGGTACAATAGACCAGAAGTGGCCGCAGTACAAGGGACTTAGTCCCACCCCACTAGCAATAAAAAAAATCCTCACTTCGAATGAAATGTAGGACTTTATTTATGGGGGAACTACCCATATTAAGAAATTGTGCACAATAAGAAATCGGTGTTAGATATATAATGTACGTATGTACTAAGTAAACGTCCCTATGTGCTATTACCATGTTAGAAACCAGTAAAATATTTGCTCTAACTGTAAATAGATACAAGGGTGTCACAATCAATGCAAGGACAGTTGGATGTGAAGTAAACACGGCGGTGATTATGATGAATACAGTTTTATGGCTTAAGATGCTTTGTATTTAAGAAAGTTCCGATGTTTCAGGGGAACATATCACCTCCATCTTCAGGAATCAAGAGTAAACCAAGGAAGAAGCCAGCGGAATTAGGCGGGAAACTTATTTCTGATTCAGAATTACTGGGATTTTTGGACTTTGTCCATCATTCGTGATTCTAGAAACTAGAAAACACAGCGTTTCGGAAACAGGATCTGTTTCCTTCCTCAGGTGAGGCGAAGAAATCACCCACTCTGTTGGATCCCTTAGAAAGAGCTAACATTAATGTCTGACTCTTTCTAAGGGACCCAAGAAAGTAAGTGTCTTCTCCCCTCACCTGAGGACGGAAGCTGATCCCGTTTCCGAAACGCTGTGTTTTCTAGTTTCTATAATAGAACACCGGACGATGGACAAAGTTAAAAAACCCAGTAATTCTGAGTGTTATACGCCGTCGTCAGAAACCTTTAGAATCTACTTAATTTTTCTTCTTACCTGCTTGATGTACTCTTTTACCCTGAAGATGGAGGCGATATGTTCCTCCGAAATAGTCAGGCTTTGTCCGAATTACACGGCATTACAATACAGAAGACCGTACTTTTCTTGCTGGAAGCGTTTTTATTCCGCTTGTTTTAAGAGATCCTCATTTAATCTCACTTTAATAAGCGTCCAAATATTTCAACTAATTCGGTTAGACATTCGCTAGCTCTGTCTTTTGAAGGAATCCCTTGTCAGGGACACAGTCTGCACACGGTACAGAACGATATAGCTCATTTCAAACTGCCGTATAAATTTCATTAATGCTTGCATCAGCTGTGGACACTTTAATTTAACATCACTCACCAAAATACATCATTAGTTTAGATAAGCAACTGGGAATTATAAATTTGTCGCATCCACCAAACAGTCTGTGGTCTGAATATTAAATTTATTGTTCAATTCAACTTACTTGAGATCTAAGCCCATGACGTAATCAAGATAATTACTATTAATGTTAATTGTAATTACACTTAAATGGGCATGACGGAACCACCGCACCTGTTTAAACCATGCGACAGTCGTTTGTCTCCATTACGACACTAAAGACCATTCCATTAACGATGTAGAGAGAAGAATTAATTGAAATGAACAATAGATGTCTGATAATAAAATTAATGTGTTTTATTTCAATACGTACTTTCACGTTAGTCACTGTTATGAATCCGGGCGTATAACAAAAGCCTTCATTTCTGTGCTGGTGTCAAGCGATTATGGTCCGCATATACTAACAAACATTAGCAGACACGTTACGTGTAGAAAATCAGATTTTTAACTAAAAATAATTTGAATAAATTTACCTAGATTCAGACCAAATAAAAAATGAATTCAAGAGTCAAAATGAAAGGTAAAAGTAAACGTATCCCTGTTCTCAATTTATTAATCAACCTCCATGCAATGAAGACGTATGGTGGAGTGGAGATATATCTCCACAGTTCTTGACACCAGTATTAGATGGTAACTAGTGGTCAGCTTTACGCCCCGGCCGCTTTACATACGGAGAAATATCCCCTGGTACCCACTGGATGTGAGGTTGGGTGGGGCCCAGAACCGGTCTGGGCCTTGTGGAGAAGAGAGGAATCTGTTTCTCCTATAAAAATATCGAATTTTAGCCGTCCAGCCATAGCCCGTCGCTATACTGACTGAGCTAAAGCGGCCTCCGTAGTCTAGGGGTAACGTTCCCACCTCATGACTCAAGGTACGCGAGTTCAAACCCGGCGGAGGTCGTCGAATTTTTAAGGGCGGAAAAATTCAGGGAGCCCTCCGGGAGGGACTTTAAGCCGTGGATCCCGTGTCGTAGATTTAAGGCACGTAAAAGATCCTCATGTCTCTAAGAGACCTCTGAGCAAAATTAGGCAACAACTTCCCCCCCAAGTAGTTTCCAATACCTCTGGTAGATGGGGGAAGTATCAGGTACCGATGGCTGAACGGGGCTGATAGCACGCACCAGTACCGGTAGGGTATGGCGACAGTAGAAATTAAAGGGGGACGCACAATGGACCAATAACTGGTCTAAGTGCATGGTGAAACCCACCCCCTCTAATAATAATAATAATAATACTGACTGAGCTAACCCGGTTTCCGAATATCGGAAGCAACTGATCTATAATTATAAAGCAAAATCAACAAGCTTAATTACGCACCACACCGTGATGATACAAACTGTGTAACTGAAAAGTGCGGACAAATTATGGACTCGAATTCCGCACACTAAAAGAAGGAAAAATGCCCATCTCAGCACGTGCCCAGAAACATTTAATTTGTCAGTTACAGCTGTGGCCACCAGCAGCAGTTCAGCATTAATGTGTGCGCAGGTATTGTTGGTGATTATGTGTGTAGGTCCGCATGTATTGTTACATCGGCGTACAGGCAACCACTTCCGAGACTCCTCACGTGATCTGCTAAAGCTACTGGAAGATGTGCCACTGGCAGTCAGTACGAGTGTGGTACACGCATGATGGTGTTTCGGCAGGTTATAGCCGTGCTCTACGAGATGTTCTCACTGTCATGACCCATGGACAGGTAGGGGAGGACCCACTGCATGGCCTCCACGCTCGCCGGACTTCAATCCTCTGGATTTTTACCTGTGGCGACACCTATCAAACCTGTTTACAACGAAGAGGTACGTCGCATACCCTCGTCATGTCTCAATATTGTCATAAGTCACAGTGACTAGAGACGGGGTTCGGATTGGTAATCGGATTTATTAATCAACTACATGTCGTAACTATAATTAATTATTACACTATTGTTGATTTACACAATTTACAACCACTCCACACCGATTTCTTCAGCCTGTCTACACTACTTTTCACTATCCTTTTCCTGATAACAGATCTCAACACAGGAACTATAAAAGTCTCACTAAACTACACACTCCCAATATCGGTGTACTACAGCACATGTAACGTCACACACTAAGTTTTCTAATTCTTCTTCTGGCCATACTGCTGTTCCTTTGGAACTTTTGAACTCAAGTGAAGTCATCTGTCACTCACTCCTGCAGCTTACGACTGTCTCGTAACTCCTATGAACGAAATCTATCTCTCTTACTTATACAGTCACAGACATACAGTAAACACATATCACGTGATCGCCATCCAGCCAGTCTACTGGTGGGTCCGCCGGATCTACAGAAAAAAACAGCTTCCTCTATTGTTGCGTGTTTGACCGCGTTTACATAGCTGCTGCCTGGCAACGCGTTGATAAAATTCGTTAGAATATTATACAACTTGGACCGGTAGGATACGCAGTAAATAATGAATTCCAAACTATTTGAACAAAACCCACTGTAGCCACATCTGAGAAACTACCTCGGGATTCTGCTGGCGGAAATAAGGAAACCACGAACAAATCCGTTAAGATATCCGATGCCCAGAACGAAATTTGAACCGTTCGCCTCCTGACTATTCAGGAACGTTACCCCGTTCAGACAACTTTCTTGGTGATGTGTGAAGCAAGGATTTTATTATATGGTTCCCTATCGGCAGACGTCAGACACTACTGGCAGTGGGAACAAGAGGGGAAAGAACTTTCAGAAAGGTTTCTGCAGCAATAGATAACTGGGGAGCTACTTTAATGGAAAAGTAGCGACTCCGGTTTAGAAAACCGAAATTAATGGCCATGGGGATTCGTTGCTTTGACCACGCGACACCCTCTATCCGCTAAAGTTGGCATTAACTTCGACGACAAGGGGCGGTCGCTCGGTCGGTATATTTCGCTTGCGGAATAAATCCACAGAATTTACTTTTTTTTTTACTTCTGCTGCAATATTTTCACTATTATTCAGTATAGAACTGGCGTTCTGTGATATATTGACAATATTTCACTCCCACGCATAAATTACGTTGACCATACTGTCCTCAGACTGCAAGTCTATTACAATAAACGCCATTACTTAGTGCGATATTCATAACCTATTTTCTTTCTTATAAAGGTTCCCATTATGAGAGCCCGCTGCTGAACCTGAGACTCTCGGAAAGACTAATAGAACACGGACTCGAAGACAAGACATCCGAGCAGTGAGGATATTTAACCACTAATTTTTATCCTCCGAGTAAATAACTACATTTTATTTGGAAATTAGTTAAAATATTTTAATATCCCAAAAGTTCACTATATCCATGTATACATAAAACTGTAAGTATTAGTTTCAGTCTCATGAAGTCCCAAAGCCGTTTACTAAATCATCATTAACGTGTTATTGAATATCAACTTTTAGCTGTATGATTTTCTAAGCTTTGGATGAATGGCAATTTTTTTTACCCCATTCGGACAGTTTCAACGATTTTAAAACTCATACTGAATAAGCAAGTTCTTCACGAAACACAGAATTTAATTTCGAACTGTCGCTCCTCTCATAACAAGTCACTTTATTTCTGTGATATTAATGACACGAGTTCGGGCCTGAAATGCAACATTTTAATTTTTTTATGTGTCGTGTTTCCTTTTTCAGTTGATGTCATGTCAGGAAATATTTTTACATTAGACGCACGTTACACGCTGGCTTCCACGATAACTTTATGTAATGACTATACTCCATGTATATTTGTGAATATTATGAAACTGCATACATGTTATGTCACATCTGAGGCAAAAATTCATATATTTTAATTTCACATGAACGTGTTTCCAGTCTCAACAAATACATGTGCAGTTTTTAATCATGAAACATTGTTTTATTATCAAATACCTTCATAAACATACACCGTTCGTTTTTACTTCCGCTTTCCATCCTGTTTTTCTCATTCCATTGATATATACCAGTGGTGTTTTAGGTGTAAAGGTAAAGATATCCATGGGTTTCATTAATTAAGCACCCGACCACGTAGATGAAAGGGGAATGGGCGTATATTTCAATTAAGATGAGTGGTCAGCTTCACGTCCAGGAAGCTTTACCCTTTGGGTAAAGAGTTCCCTATCCATTGGATAGGAGACCCTTAGTCTACTTGCTAAATCGACTGAGATATCGTGTCTCCCGGAATTTTATATGTCGCATTGGATTTTCGCCTTTATAACCAGTCCTACATACTCGTATATCTATCAATCAGCTATAAGAAATGAGATGCTAGGTACAGTGAAACGATTATGGCTAATAATAAAGTTGATAAGCAATTAACTAGAAACCAAGTAACCAAGCAATTATGTAGTGTACGATTACTTTAAGTAACTAGTAGCCAATTTCGAAGTTCATCATCGTCGCCACATCAGTTTTGCATATGTTTTTTTTATTGCTAGTCGGGTGGGACTAAGTTCCTTGTACTGCGGCCACTTCTGGCCTATTGTACCAGCCCCAGATGATAGGTGAGGGTGATTGTGGAGCAATTGGTGGAATGAAGATTGGCAGGGGAAACCGAAGTACTCGGAGAAAACCTGCCCCAGCGGCACTTTGTCCTCCACAAATCCCACTTGACCAGACCCGGGATCAAACCCGGGCCGCAGACGTGGGAAGCCAGCGACTAACCGCTTGAGCTATGGCGCGGCCAATTTTGCATAGTTAATCCGGTTCAAATCTTCTTATGCAAAAAAAAATGTGGCCTTTAGTCCGCAAACGAACTATACCGACCGAGCGACCGCCGCTTCTCGGCGATGTTAGTGCCAACTTTAGCGGATAGAGGGTGTCGCCTGGTCAGCGCAACCAATCTCCAAGGCCGTTAATTTCGGTTTTCTAGACCGAACCCGCTATATCCTTGAAATAGCTCCTCAGTTATCCTCACGAGGCTGAGTGGACCCCGTTCAAGACCCACTGCTTCTCAGAAAAATCTGTAGCCAGAAACTCTTTCCACTAGACCACAGAGTACAAAACTGGTAAAAAAACGAAGTAAATTTCGTCAGGTTTTTGGATGTTAGCCATTAGATCCGGGGCAGTACACAGGAAACAGGATAAGGAAAGATAGGGAAATAGAGGAAGAATACATTCGCTCTTTATTTCATGAATAAATTGTTTAAATTATACATTCTGGAACCATAGCCTTTGTGTTAATCTACTGGATACGCGAGTGCCCTTTATTTCCTTTGTGAGTAACTCACACTTCAAACTACGTATCATGATACACTCTTGCACTGATTCCAGTTCCAATTTCAGATGCGTCCAAATTTTAAATAAAATAACAACATATATATTGACAATTAAATCGAAACCTACGTTAATCAAGGAACAAATACAAACCAGTATTTATTTATGATGTTTAATTTTTAAAATATTGTGACGAATATTTTCATTACATATTGACCTTCCTGCATGAACTTTTTTTTCCAAACTCTCATTCATTAATCCATTTGTATGCTTAGTTTATTTGCAAGCGCCGTCTGCGCTATATTTATTGCCTGAAACTGACGGCAGTAGCTAACAGCTTCATCTGGAACGAATTAAATTATTACCATTATGAGCTAGATCAGTGTTTTTCAAACAGTGGGACGCGTTCCACTTCTGGTGTCTGAAGGTTTGCTTGACGAGACGTGAGGTTTCCATAGTAACAATTAATTCGTTCATACAAAAATTGTCCTGCGTTCCAGGAAGAATTTTCTCTTTTCTATAGAACGTTTTGTTGTGATATACTTTTATACTGCTTGAGTAAGGCCACTCAAAAGGGCCGCGCCATAGCTCAAGCGGTTAGTGGCTGGCTTCCCACCGCGGCGGTCCGGGTTCGATCCCGTGTCTGGTCAAGTGGGATTTGTGGTACTTCGAGTACTTCGGTTTCCCCTGCCAATCTTCATTCCACCAATTGCTCCACAAGCACCCTCACCTATCATCTGGGGCTGGTACAATAGGCCAGAAGTGGCCGCAGTACAAGGTACTTAGTCCCACCCCACTAGCAATATAAAAAAGGTCAACGTTACTACTGGTTGTTTTTATATAAATATATCTATAAGATTTGATATAAAAATTGTTACAATTCTTAAGTTCTTAATAATTAATATTGTAACATGTATCGCTACGCAACGGCTCGGTAAAAACATTTCATAGGTAACACAGTCAACTACAGAACTCATGTTACTAGAGTTTTGACATGCGCAGTGTAACTTTAACTGACAAAACTAACAACGAATCTCCAAAGCACAGTAACAGCGGAGAAGGCGCTAACTCTACTGCTGAAGGAGGTGATCTCCACACGGTTCAACAGAAACCTTCCTCAGGGAGAGAGCTGACCAACAGAAGACAGAGACGGAGTCGGAAGGCAGAAGTGAAGCGTTTTGGTTATGTGGTGTTCTCACTGTTAGTAGTTACAGTAGTTACAGTATCCCGTCTCGTGAATATCCAATAAGCCGGTCACGGTAGCCGAGCGGTCTAAGGCATGCACTGTCTTCGCTCTCTCGGAAACCGGGATCGTGGGTTCGAATCCCACTGAGGGCATGGATGTTTACTTTGTGTGTATGCGTTTTTCTGTGTTTGTGTACAGGTAGAGGCCTTGCGACAAGCTGATCACCCGCCCAAGGAGTCCTACCGTATGTGTAAGAAAAATCGAAGTGAACGGAGTTCATGGAGATAGGCCTAGGCCCACTGGGGCTGTAGTGCCAAGGGGGGAAAAAAAACGATAAATCGATTCATCTAACCCCGAACCGACTAATTACTTGTCGCGTTACCAGGATAGGTGACAATATAAAAGTAATGTTACCGTAACTCCAAAACCACACTTTTGAGGGAAAGAGAGATCTTTGTACCAAGTTGAAACTGTGAAACGTGTACAAAATGGCTGTTAGGATGCAAGATGAACACAGATGAGATCTGGACGGTTATTCATATTCCCAGAGCCACAACAGATGTCACATGCAACGGCGTTACAACTGTGACGGTACACAACGCTAGAACCGGCCAAATATACTGACATCTGCATACATTTTCCTGGGAATTATATTGTCCCAATTAACAAATTCTCCACTACACAATACAATTTAATATACATAAAATTTGACGTTTTGACGGCAGTGACTATGAAGAATGCCGTTTTATGGCATGTGGCGCAGTGTACATCTTATGTGAACAGACGTTTCTGGGCCTTCACGGCCTGTTACAGGGATAGCTTTACTTTATTTTTTATTTTACCTTCTAATCATTTGGGCTGTTCTTTCCATATCGTCGAAGATTCAGATCCTCACATGGAAAATTTGCTATGTACGAACAGATGTTCGTGATATACACAATGAAGATGTCTGAAAAGCAGTGAAATTTTCGGGATAAACAAAAATAATATCTAGATATACTAAGCTGTATCCAAAGTTGATATGTGCGTTGAAAATCCAGAAATGTGCTTAAACACGCCGTCACATTTGGATTCTATGGACGCAGTCAGTGTCTAAATCCTACAGCACGGAATGACAGAATGACCGATGACTGATGACTGATGAACTTGGAAGCTGGCGTGATCCAAGCAACATACTACTCCAACATTAGCCTGGAGGAACTGCGGACAACCATGAGAAACCTCGATAGTGTTCCAACAGATACTGGAGCCAAGCAATTCTTGAACGCAGTTGTACAGCTTTACCGCCAAGCAAGACTTCTCACTACATTGTCGCCTTATTTCCTAATGTTTATAGTTTTATCTCTAATTATTAATCAGATTACTGGTGGATTTAATTCCTTACGGCATAAGGACTGTATATCCATGATTAATCTGAATAAAATCATAATATAAACATAAAAAGTTTCTTTTTATTCTGATTCCTATGTTCAACTATTTACGTTTCAAAAGCTGCATCGTTGTTTTCTCCACTCCACAAAATGTAGAAACAGAATTACTGATAAACATGGCGTCTATATGTGGCTCATTGTAATGAGATATAAGCTCAATATAAGCCAATACGTTGTAAAGAAGACTTACTTACTTACTTACTTATTAACTTACGCATGGAGCTGAGTCCTTCCTGAGGAACCGCCAATTCTGCAGCTACTCAAGAATTTCCCATGGAACCCGAAGGTTCATTACCGTGTTCATAAGAGCCCGCCAGCAGTCCCTATCCTGAGCCAGATCTATCCAATCCATCCCATCGCATCCTATCTCTCTAAGATCCATTCTAAATCGTCCACCCACCTACTCCTTGGTCTTCCCTGTGGTCTCTTTCCTTCTGGCTTTCCCACCAATATCCTATACGCATTCCTCGTCTCCCCATTCGTGCTACATGCCCTGCCCACCTCATCCTCCTTGACTTGATCATTCTAATTATATCGGGAGAAGAGTACAAGTTATGAAGCGTGGTAAAGAAGGAATCTGTTTATAACTTCCATCTATGTAGGTGAACACAACATGCAGTGAACTAGAACTGGGGCAGTGGCAGCGGTAGGTGATGGTACAAACAGCTAGGGTGCCTACAAAAGGAACATTACAGCACTTCGAATTGTGGTCTAACCGGGGGTCACCAATAGGTGTACATCCGCACAAGCTCACTAGGGAAATTAGTGCTCCCTACAACGGAACTAGACTGTGCTTTCCTGTGCACAAACATAATTACGGTCATGTGCAACCCATCGGTCTGTGGAATTTCTGTTCGAGCACTAACATTCGAACCAGAGATTTCAAAGTAACTACAATATCTGTGCATTTTAAAGTTTTGAGGTTCTCAGGTCTTGACTGTGGGTGTTTTTGGATTTTACGGCGTGTAATCTGTTACAAATTTACCGACGCTTCATTGTCGAATGATGGTTCAATTCTTTCTAATGTCTGGTTTCGTTCAGGTACGGAAGAATCGCAATTAACTGAGTTCTGTTTGTGTCTTTCTGTCTACCAGTTAAACCGTCCGAACACTCATTAAAATACGACAAAATTATTTTACATTAGACCCATTGACGAATTTGCAAACCATAATCATATGGCAAAAATTTGGTAAACTCGTACCAAACCTAGCTCCATTCAGTGATGTATACTTCAGTTATGGATGGTGAAAGGCCGCGCCATAGCTCAAGCGGTTAGTCTCTGGCTTCCCACCGAGGTGGCCAGGGTTCGATCCCGGGTCGGGTCAAGTGGGTTTTGTGGTGGACAAAGTGGCCCTGGTGCGGGTTTTCTCCGAGTACTTCGGTTTCCCCTGTCAATCTTCATTCCACCAAATTCTTCATCATCATAATCACCCGGGGCAGGCTACAATAGGCCAATCAGTGGCCGCCGTGCCGAGGGGACCCAGTTGGACTCCACGCCCCACTAGCGGATTAGAAAGAAATTATGGATGGTGAAAGAGATTATTAAAATACAACAGACACTTGGGATCTTTTCAGGATAATTAAACAATAATGCTACTGAGCGAAATATTCTGGTTTCATGAAGATAATAACTGAAATTCAACCCAATAATTTTTTTATAAAATAACTCTCAGAACTTCTGGTAGCAAGGTTCAATGAGGCAAAAAACGCCGTGGCTTTAGTCCGCAAGCGAAGTATACCGACCGAGCGACCGCCGCTTGTCGGCGAAGTTAGCGCCAACTTTAGCGGATAGAGGGTGTCGCGTGATGAGCCCAACGAATCCCCACGGCCGTTAATCTCAGTTGTCTAGACCGTAGCCGCTATTTCCTTGAAATAGCTCGTCAATTATCCTCACTAGGCGGTCTAGGTCGCTTACGGACTACAGGTCAAGGAGTTTTTTTTTATTGACGTGAAGTTCAGTGTTTTCCACACGTTTAAACTGACACTAACCTATCCTCTTATGTTGTGCTGAAGCCGTAACGTAAAACGACATAACAGTAGACAAACAATCAAATATCGTAAGGTGTGTGACTTTTGCGACACTAAGTCTGCATGCAATTAAAATATATTTCCATATTCCCATATATATCATGGAATTTTCTATATTTCAATTATACAGAGTGATTCCAAATTGTTGTCAGGGTTTCCTTGGCATATTAACTGAAAAGATGACAATAATTTAGAATCATCCTGTATATTTATGGACTTAAATTTTAGATCACGTTTATATTATTACTCTTCTTCCCGTATGTACGCTTCGCAAACATCCATTAACTGTAAAATATGTAGTGACCGTGTATTGCTTTTCGGTCTTTGTCTTTAAAACAGTACCTATAACCACAAGTATTCTTTTATTTGGATATACCTGGCCCCATAGAGATTAGCTATCCGTTATGATGGTCTCTGTACTGGACAAGCAAACGCAACGAACTACTCACACACACAAACTCATGCAAAATTCAGGACACGGCCCCAGGAAAAATCAATGACACGCTTAGTGGACTAGTACCTCTCTCTCTCTCGTACGCTAGGCTAGCCCTGCTTACATTTCTTACGTGACTGATGCAATGCTTGAATGACCACACGAGCGTTTTCTTGCGGTCCGTACACAGACATGAAAATGACGTAAGGAATGACAGAGGGAACAACGCGCGTGGCCAGACGCACGTAAATATCGCTGTGCTGCGTTGTAGAAAGTGTCCGGTAGCCGGACACATTGTGCTCCATTTCAGCCGCTTTCCTCTTCTCCTTCCTCCCCCTCCTTGAACTAGAGTGAGAACACCCCCTCCATGAGTACAACTACATCAGCTTTCAAACTAATATTTGTTTCAATATGGAGAATTTTATGGACAGGGAAGCACTGTTAAGCTAAGAGATGAACATTCGGTAAAACTAGAAAAAAAAATCCCTTTATACCTCTTTACTTGTGTATGAATTATGAAATTTCCCGTTCTATAATATTTCCGAAAAATCAAACTGTTGATTATCTTCGTGTGCATACGTTGTACATATATAAATAAAGCAACTGCACTGAAGAAATTCATCTTCAAAACAATTTATAACAATTCAGTACGTACCTCACAGGGAATACATCACTTCTTCACTATAAAGAAAACCAGGTTAATGGTGTTTAAGGAAATAATATCTGTTTGCTGTGAGAACCACAAGGAACACGGGAACACACTCTGTGAGCGAAATGCAGAGTTTAGTATAAAGAATTACTGGGTTTTTAGACTTTTTATCCACCATCGTCAGAACACTTGAGAATCTAGAGTTTCATTACGTTAAAGAATGTGGTACACATATTTTAGCCACTAAGCTTCAAAGGGTGAAAGTGCTCACAATAACATGCTCACCTTCGTGTGATGTGAAGAACATGTTGTCTTGTCTTACAATTAGTGTAATCGACGCAAATTTGAGTAAGGCTCAAGTGGTGTTAGATGGGCCAGGTTTAATTCAGTTTCATTAGGGCACTAGGATCAATTTAAATTGATACATCCTCTTACATCGCAGATCCATGATTTCCTGTCAGCGTGCTATGGCCAAACACGAGGAAAAATCACAAGTCAATCGTCCTCAAGCAACTAAGAAGCAGGCGTCGGTTTTTACGTCTTATTTCCCTTAAAAGTTTAAAAGAAGGGTAAAATTATCCCTGTGTTTAACTAATTAATTACTATGCCATGAAGGCGTATGGGGGAGTGGATGTATAAATCCACATTTTCTTTACCTCGGCACTAGTTGGAGGTGAGTGGTCAGCTTCACGTCCCAGCCGCTCTACACCCAGGAAAATAACCCCCAGTACCCGTTGGATACAAGGTTAGGTAGACCCCAGAACTAGTCTGGATGACTAGGAGAAGAGAAAGTTATCGCCCCCACTGGGACAAGAACTCCAAACCCTCGGTCGTCCAGGCAGTAGCCAGTCGCTGCACATTGAAATTTAAATAAGAACGTGGCTGCCAAACGTTTCATGACTGATTTTGAGTTTAATCCCCATTCGCTCACGTTTGACATATGTTGATATCCATATTCATGGCCGAGTACGCCCCAGGAGTTGAGTGTAAGGGATGGGGGTGGTACTCTGATGAAGTTACTAGCCGCTGGGAAAGAGGGTGAGAACAGCCAACCTGGCGGGGTGGCTGGGGTGAGACACTTCAAAGTGTAGTATATACAATACGTTAGTATGATTCAGTTTCATTCAAATTTTACTGCGTTGGGACGGCTATTAAAACCTCGTGGTTATAAAATTTTAATGCCCTTATCTATTCCTGTGACTTTAACCTAATTGACATTTTTTTTTACTCTTTCTCGCGTAGTTATAAATTGGATCAGTTTATTTTAATTCCCAGCCACTGAACTGACCGACAATATCAGTATCCTATTGTCCTAGACTTATCAGCACGCTTCTAGATAGAGCATTACGGTCAGGACTCTTTTACAGAAATGTCCTAAAAAGACACCCTCTATCCGCAAAAATTGGCACTAACATCGCCGACAAGCGGCGGCCGCTTGGTCGGTATAGTTCGCTTGCGGACTCAAGCCACGGAATTTTGTTGTTTTTGTTTGACAGTACCACAAGCTACAAAAGGTCGAACAATAGGGTGTTCAGTAAATAATGACTTGGAAATAAACGGAGCTGGAGAATTAGGCTTAATTTACGATATTATCACACAGAGACTGACTAAAATTACGAAAACGTCAGTTATGATAATCAGTGTCCGTTCTGACAATTCCAGTCCGGTAGAAGCTTAATGACGTAGTGGACGAAAGTACTGCTACCAACTTCAGTGTCGAAAAACAAGTAGCTAGCAGTCTGCTGTCTGGCTTACTTTCAGACCTTAAATATGGAGGCAGAATATTTCTCAGACATACTGCTCAACTTATACCAGACTACACGGCATCAAAACATAGTACTCTTCCGAGGATAGAAGTTCGACATACACCGTGACATGACGACTTAAGAAATTGCACAGTCGTCTCCGAATTCAAATATTTATCACTCTTCTATTCCCTTTTAAAAATGTAATTTGAATTGCTTTCTGAATCGAAGTTCATTCCCTTTTTCAACTTTCCCCTAGACTTTAATCTCCGTTTCCTTTTCTTATTTGAATGTTACTTTCCATCCTTACCGAACCTTGAAAATTACAAGTTACATTTGCCTTTGGATCAAACATTTCTTGTACGGGTAGGGGCCGCGTAAGCCTTGCATGCGTTCCAATACGTCAAACCATTCGCTCAAAAGCTAGCCTTCTTTATTATTTTTCATGATTGTATTTCTATTTTCATTGGAAATCTATAGTATAGTATTATTTCTGCCCACGAAATGCCCTAAGGTCCCATTTTATAGCATCAAATCATGAGAAACTGCCGAAATATCAAAGTAGACTAATTTTCGTTCTTTCCAAACGCCCAAGAAAATGGCTTCATAAAGAGATATCTATGCCTATCCGTCTACCAGGTCGACACTCCATGTATGTCAATTCGAGAATTTGATATGAACGTTATACGACTGTGAGATGTTGAGGTTCCCACATTTTCTAGACAATTGGCTCACAGATGTCGGTAAGGTTGTCAGCCTTACGCGTCGGCCGCCCTTTACCCCCGAGAACATTCCTTGTACTCATTTCTGTTAGAGGCTGAGTCGACCCCAGGGCCATAGTGTGGCTGGAAGGATTAGGTAAATTTAAAAATTCCACCTCATTGGGATTCGATCCCGCGACCTTCCGGCTTGTAGCGTAGTGCCTCAACCAACTACGGTTTCCATCTATAATTTACTTCTCTGAATCACTATTTGACGATCCTCCTGAGGCGAGACTCTAAAATTTCCTTGGTCTGTGAGTCAGAAGAACGGAACGCCCTAGTGTGAGAGGCTACGGCCGTATTAGACTCAGAGACAAATGCTGCAGCTGTTTAGGTAGAGATGTTGGTTGTACATGCTTCAAATTCTTTCTGAGACGTAGACTGAGGGAATGGGCCGTAAAAACTGCTAAAGGCGGGTACTGAAGTCACCCTTAACGTTTGTTGGGGAATTCTTATTCTGTTTCTCAAATGGTCTCGTTAAAATTGTTCTACAGGATGTGAAGGAGTTATTTTTGTATAAACTGGGTTTAAAAGCCCAAACTCATAACGAGAGTTCCTTTGAGAGAGACGGATGGTTTCTTCCCCAGCTTTTACTCACTTCCATCTAAACTTACGTGAACGCACAAGAAGTCGGCAGAGTACATCAACACGTTTGCTTCTGTGCCCTCAAACAATGCACTCACTACTTTCTCCGTCGTTAACAGATGGCTCTGTTCTCATATAAAACTGGTGATGCAGGAACACTGAGTCATCTCTGGAGAATTTATGGGGATTACGTCCATTTCTTTTGAATACAGAATCTAGAGGAAAGTATTCGGTGCGTTTTGTAATTTCCACCACGGAAATATATATTTCCTTTGTACTTAACTAATTAAGGACTAGGCCATGAAGGCGTATGGGGGAATGGATGTATAGATCCATATTTTCTTGACCTCGGCACTAGCTGGAGGTGACTGTTCAGCCTAACTTCCCGGCCACCTTATCCCCCTTCCCCCAGGAAACCCCCACGGAACCCATTGTATAGGAGGTTGTGTGAACGCCAGAGTCGGTCTGGACGACGTGGTGAAAATGTTAATCCTACCGTGATTCGAACTCCGACCCCTCAGTCGTCCAGCCAGTAGCCAGTCGCTATACCGACTGCGCTATCCGGGCTCCTGAAGATGAGCTAGTACAGTTAATTTTTAGAATATAATTTATACTAAAATAAAATGTGAAATTATCATCTACGGGTATTGAATTTATTTCTTTTTACAGTTCAAATGCTATTACATCCCCAGCACGTTTCTATCATAAGATGAAAATGTTTCAGCGTGAGACAAAATATAAAAGGAAACATTATACAAGATGTATATAAACGATTTAATACATATCAAAGTCACAGAATTCTGCATATAGTTAAAATTAATGTTATATTATATTTCATTGATAGGAATAACTGAATACACCCTTGTGAATTAATGGTGCATTATATTACGTAGTACGTTCCAACCCCTTACATGTCATTAGGAGAGTCTGTACATAAACTACGAGTAGATATAATGGTTGGTGATTTCACATTTCATTTTATTTTAGTACCTTTACAAGTTATCTTTACATACTTTTCAAAACCATACTTAAAATTATGTTTCCGCACGGTCTTCCAAAAATATTTTCACGTATTTTGGGGTGTATGACTATAGACGGAGTATGGACTGGTGAATGTATTTATTGACATAATATCAAATGGTTTCATAGTCTCACGTACAGTACGTCTTTCTATAAAACTTATTAAAAGTTAGTCACTACATATTTCGGCCTATAAGGTGATCATCAAGCGAGACTGTAAAACCATTTGATACTAAGTGAATTTTAGCATGACGTTATAATATTATGGTATATTATATTTATTGACCACTTATACGCACCACTCGGAACTACAAGTAAATACAGCGCTATCGCGGATATCCACATTTTACAGTTCACTACAGCACCCTCTAAGCTTTCTCCAGCCTGCTGTGTCTTAACCAGTCGTTCCCTGACAACGGCTTCTAACAGTGGATTTTTTTTACGTTTCCGCACTCAGGTCCTCTTGTCACAGCCTCCTGTGCAGAATTCTCTCAATTTCCAAACACCAAATGCTAACTATCAACTATTTCTCTATTATCCCTCAGCTGGACTGGTTACCTCGTGAACTTGCCTCGGAGAGGACCCAACAGAAAACACCGTTTTCAACAGTTCTTCTATTTTATAGGTGTGTTAACCAATCCGCTGCCTAGAAACGGCCGTTTGTTGATTCTCCCATTGCACAACAACGACCGTATTCGTGGTTTGTTTCGAGATCTCTGCTCAGCAACGGGTCTATATGCCATGATATTGTTATTTTAGACACCTACAAATTAATATATCGATTCGCCTCTATTTTATATGG
This sequence comes from Cryptotermes secundus, assembly GCF_002891405.2. Taxonomy (NCBI): domain Eukaryota; kingdom Metazoa; phylum Arthropoda; class Insecta; order Blattodea; family Kalotermitidae; genus Cryptotermes; species Cryptotermes secundus. Next base: position 212,490 of record NW_019742556.1, on the reverse strand, counting down.
CTGCGAAGTAATGTCACATGCTCTGAAAATCATAATTTGCAAGTATTTGAAAAGAAACGCGCTATGGAGATATTCGGACGTGCGGTGAAAGAAACAGGAAGAGAAAAATGACCCACAATTCGAGGAAATTCCTGATGATGTCCTCCATCCAGTAGTTACATCAAAGAGGCCACGTTTTCGAGGAGATGAATGTTAATGAGAGTGCATATAAACAGTTTTTTAGAGATCCCTCTTGGAAAGTGAGTAATTCCAACACTGGTTTCGTATAGGAGAATATTATGAAATTGGCCCTTCAGATTAAAGGTTCTGGCCGGAGGTCTACTTCCATCCTACTTAATCCATTCCTCTTATACCTTACGGTGTCGAGGTTGGTTTTTTTTTTTTTTTTGCATTTTGATCATTTTACAGACGATAGGACTCATTGGACGGGGGATCAGCTCGTCACAAGGCCTCTACCTAAACAGAGTACAACATAAACACAGAATAAACACATACCAAATATCCATGTCTTGTGCGGGATTCGAACCCACGATGAACACAGTTCATGCTTTAGACCGCTCGGCTACCGTCACCGGCCTCTCACTTACTGTTATTTGGCACAAAAGGCCAGAAGTGGCCGCAGTACAAGGGACTTACTCCCACCCCACTAACAGTAAAAAAAAATCCTACTATTATTAGTAAAGATTGCAATTAAAATAGAGTCACCGTCATAAATCTGACTTCAATAGTAAATGTAACCTCAGAAAGAACGTCAGATATAGTGTTGTAAAATTTTGTCGCCCTTGTGACTTTTATTTTCACCAGAAAATTGACAGGCTGTTGTACTCGTCTCTGCTGTTTTGTAAACGGAAAGCGACACGGGAATATACCACTTTTCTATATCTTTTCACTACATTGCAGCTGTCACTTTTATTTCCTCCCTGTCCTCTTCCTCACCTCTCGACCGCTTTTGAATTTATTTCTGCACACTCGTTGAAGTGATCTGGAAACCGTATTGACATACCCACGCTGTCTCGCGTTTAATTCAGTCCAGAGCGCGCAGTTCACACACGCATTTGTGAATCCGCTGGAAGCGTGTACAGAGTCGTTTAACGACGTTCTCATTCACTCAGTTCCATGAACTGATAAAAATTGTGCTCAACCATCCAAATGATTTATTGACGATGTCATATTTTAATCTACGGTTATGTCCAGCCCCACACATTGCTAATATTTATGAAAATGACTCCATGAGAACAGAAAGAAACTGGCTTTTATGAGGCGAATCAAATATGGGGGTGGTTCACAATATTTTTAGTCTCATGTGCTTATCACATGACAAATTGGAGTACGAATTGTAGGAGGTGAGTCTACGGGAAGTACATTAAAAACTGATCGACTTTTTTTTATATAAAAATTCTCCTTAAAATTCTAAATTTTATTTATCAGTCCCCTACCAAATAGTACAGGTGGCTCCTTCCCCTGGGTCAAAGCGGCAGGGGCGTTAAACTCACCACTCACGTCTAACTAGTACTGAGGAGCTATACCTCCACTTCCTCATAAGTCTTCATGGCATATGAAAAGTAAAGTTGTCCCTGTGCCATGAAGACGTAGAGGGGAGTGGATGTAGAGAGCCACATTTTCTTGACCTCGGTACTGGCTGAAGTTTAGTGGTCAGCTTCACTCCCCTGGCGTTTTATCCCCGGGGAAAGAGACCCTGTACCCATTGGATAGAAGGCTGAGAGAACGCCAGAGCCGGTCTGGATTACATGGAGAAGTTAAAATTCTTGCCCACACCGGGACTCGAACTCCAACTCCTTGGTACTCCAGCCCGTAGCCAGTCGCTATGCTGACTGCACTCTCCTGTCTCTCCTTCATGGCAAAGCGCTTAACAAATTAAGCACAGGGACTTTACCTTACTCTACATTTACTTACTGACAGACTCATAACAAAAGTCACCGTCTGCTATTTACCGCTCCTGGGCTCGCCTACTTCGATTTCTGTGTCAAAAACAGCAACTTTAACGGTGATGTTGCGTCATTTTCTCTGTTCCTAAAGGCAAGTGCCAGCATATGTGTTCAACACACTACATCCAACAGGACAGTCAAACATTTGCGTTCAGAAGATGCAACACGCAGCAAGAAACACTGTATTCATAACATTTAGACATCAATATTTCTAAACCATTTTATAATTTATGATCATATAACTTATGATGGGGGCACTACGGTACAAGCCGGAAGGTCGTGGGAATGAGTCCCAATGAGGTGGATTTTTTCAATTCAGCTAATCCTTCCAGCTGCACTATGGCCCTGGATTAGACTCAGCCTCTAACAGAAATGAGAACCAGGAATATTCTTGGGGGTAAAGGGCGGCCGGCGCGTAAGGCTGACAACCTTACCGCCATCTATGAGCCGATTGTCTAGATACTGTGGGGACCACATCTCACAACCCTATGGGCCTCCACGGCCTGTTACAGGGAGAGCTTTACTTTATAACTTATGATTATACTAATATCTACAGAAATTTAAAGCATGATCCTTTTACTCTGAGCCTCTCAACACGGCCCCGAAGGGTCGGAGAGTGTAAGGCCACATAAACAATCGGACCATTTACAATATACTTTTTCACACTGGATATCCTGTCATTCAAAAATCTCAAGAACAAATTATTGTTGACTGTGTCTTAAGCCGCCTATGTGGTCTAGTGTTCAGAGTTCCTGGCTACAGATCCAGAGGTCCCGGGTTCAATTCCCGGCGCTACCAGATTCTCTGAGAAGTAGTGGGTCTGGAACGGGGTCCACTCAGCCTCCTGAGGATAACTGAGTAGCTATTTGAAGGAAATAGCAGTTCCGGTCTCGAAAACCGAGCTTAACGGCCGTGGTGATCCGTTGCGCTGAACACGTGACACCCTCTATCCGCAAAAGTTGTCACTAACTTCGCCGAGAAGCGGCGGTCGCTCGGTCGGTATAGTTCGCTTGCGGACTACAGGCCACGGAGTTTTTATTTTTTGTTTGTGCCTTAAGCCATTGTTGATATGCTTCTTCCTATGACTGGTGACTATTTCCGTTTCAGTTTCACCGACGCCTATCTTCAAATTTCCCGGACACGTTAATCTGATCCAAAACTGGAATCCATATCAGAGCCGATGACCACTCGCAACGTCCGTTTAAAAAACACCGACGTCTCCTCTTGAGTCCCTTCTCCCGTGGGTCAGCTATCCTCTGACTCACAAATGGAACGTTGCAACGCTGTGTACTTTGTAACATTGCCCTGGCGCCTGGCGCCTGCCTAACTGGCTAATTGGCGCCATTTCTGCAATTGCTGCAATCGCTTCTGCATGCTGGCTGCAACATTTGCCAATATGGAACGTCACGTCAGCTTGCGTCTCCAGGCAGAAGCACCAACAAAATATTTCAACATCTTCTGTAACACAATTATCCCCACATCTTCCGAGGTATGAACTAATCAGTTTCCTTCTCGTCAGTAAATTACTGTGCGATTCATAATTGTTAATCGACGCCTTCTCCCAGTGAATTATCCTCTAATTATCGCCATGTTTAATTAGTATTCCTCCGTAAATGTTACCACTAACTCATGCAGTTGAGAGCCCTTCTGCAGAAATCGCCAGTCGCTCATTTACTCAAGTATTTCCCAATATTTTACGGAAGCCGAAGTTTCATTACCGTGTTCACAAGAGCCCTCCACTTATTCATTTCCTGAGCCAGATGAATCTAGCCCCTACCGCCCCATCCTACCCCTCTTTTCCCCCTCCTCTTGCTCCCATTTTGAGCACAGGGCTGATTTATCAGTTTCTTGATCATTTTACAGACGGTAGGGCTCCTTGGACGGGAAATCAGCACTTCGCAAGGCCGCTACCTGAACACAGAACAGCACAACAGAATAAACGCACACCTAGACATTCATGCTTTCAGTGGGAAGATATCGTGGAACAACTGACTGAAGTTCACGCGACACTGGCCGTAAGAATACTGTATTCCGAGATGTGAAGCCATGTAGTCTAGTATATGTTTACCGATGTCTTCGAAGGAACATGTTGCATCCATCTTCGAGGTACAGAAGTATTCTTTTCCGTGAATGTGGAGACATCAGGTTTCTCCGATCGTCAGCAAATATTTATCAGACAACTCGGCGTCGCAAATCGCAGAGACGGAGAGAAAGAAGAGTCTCCTTCTTCTCGCATGCTGACTTAACTACTTCCGTCGAGTATACACACAGTGGCCACCACGCCACTTGTCAGAGCCTGACGCTGGAAGTCTCTCACGGAGAAGAACTAAATGGACGATTTTTGTTTCGGAGAATTGGCTAGTCACACCGTTGTTTAACGACACTGGATTAACAACACAAGAAGTAACGTTGCTTCCTGACGGCGCCACAGCCTCAGTCGTCGGTTCCCCACCGCGGTGGCCCGGATTCGATTCCGGGTATGGTCAAGTGGGATTTGTGGTGGACAATGTGGTCCTAGGACAGGTTCTCGGTCGGTATAGTTCGTTCCCCTGCCAATCTTCATTCCACCAATTGCTCCACAATCACCCTCACCTATCATCTGGGGCTGGTACAATAGGCCAGAAGTGGCCGCAGTACAAGGGACTTAGTCCTACCCCACTAGCAATAAAAAAACACATTGGCGTACAAGCTATCGTCATATTCTGTGTTGTTCTGACGTAGAAAGCAGCTGATCCTTTCAACATTTGTGTCCCCAACAACCAATAAACTGTATCATGTATCCCTTTTCGTCTATATTTCTTCTTTACCCCTTCTCCCTCCCCTACATCCTGTCACTATGGAACTCGACAAATCACATTTCTGTTGTTATCATTTCAACGAGCCCAAGCAGTTTGTCACTGGTATGCCCGACTGTTCCCGGCAATTTAAAGTCATCTATTTTTCGTATTTCCCTGTTTCCCCCAAGTATCGATCAGAAGACAGTATGAGGCATCCTGGTGCTGATACATATATTGCTGACTTCCGACGTTTTCCTCAAAATAACTCATTAACATGTATTTCTATAGCTGAGAGTCTTGCTCTGCTGTGAATCATTCGTCAGTCACGGAGAGCTGCTGAAATGCGGACACACTTGTGCATTGCTTTGTACAGTTGACAGAAAATTTTATTTGCCTTTTTCATTAGACTCTGTATCAATACACTCGCAGCTGGCCGTTCCCACTGCAGTACGCAGTTTAAATGAATAAACCCACCTATGTACAGTCTATACATGTATATCTCACGCAATGAACAACCAATCATTCTATCTATCTGTCCTTCCGTCTGTCCATCCATCCACACACCTATATATCAATTATCCGGCCACCTCCCATCTATTCATCCTTCCTACATATCTTCCTGTCTTCGTCCCTCCGCTTTCCTTTCCTCTCCTGTCCTCTCTTTTCTTCTCCTTCCATTTCCTTCCTTTTCCTGTCCTGTCTTTTCCTTTCTTCCAATTTCCTTTCATTTCCTCTCCTGTGCTCTCCTCTCTTTCCTTTTTTCACCTTTCCTTTCCTTTCATCTCCTGTCCTATCTTCTCCTCTTCTTTCTTCACATTTCCTTTCCTCTCTGCTTCTTTCCATTCCATTTCTTTCCTTTCCTCTGCTGTCCTCTCCTCTTCTTTCCATTCCATTCCTCTCCTGTCCTCTCCTCTCCTTTCCTTTCCCTTCGTTTCTTCTCCTCTCCTTTCCCTTTCTCTCCTGTCCTCTCTTTCCTTCTCCTTCCATTTCCTTTCTTTTCCTGTCACGTCTTTTCCTTTCTTCCCATTACCTTTCATTTCCTCTCCTGTGCTGTCCTCTCTTTTCCTTTCTTCACCTTTTCTTTCATCTCCTGTCCTCTCTTCTCCTTTCCTTTCTTCACATTTCCTTTCCTCTCCTTTTCTTTCCTCTCCTTTCCTTCGGTTTCGTTAACGACTAATAATTCTACTTATTTTAATAATACGTCTATACGCTTGTATGTTCTTGCGTCTCTGTATTTCCTGACTTCGTATACTTATGGCAATGCGCTGTTTCGCTACCTCTCCCAATCATGAGCAATCATGAGGTGGTACATTAAACGCGAGGCAAAGTGGGTACGGGCTCAGGGGAATCAATACAGCTTAAACAAGGCTCAACGAAGCGCTACGTGTTGCTTGCACAAATGAACGAACGAAGACGCCTCAAGAGGCTTTACAGAGTCGCCTGCTGATTGTCGTACAGCGCCAATTAGCTAGAGGTGCCCAAACTTTTGTCACGTAGCGTGCGATGTCCTTCCACCCATGACAAGTTACGTAAAGCCTTCACGGCCCTGTTCTCCCATGTGCAAATAAACGTAAAATATTTGAAGGAATTGACCATAGCGTCGATGAGGCTGAGTTTCGTTCCAGAAGCATCGGAACGCAATCCCAGATACAGCACTGATTATCCTTGTTGCGGTTTTCATGGCTTCCCGTTTCCTATTGGCCCGCATCTGCCTCCAATTCCTCGTACCAACCCTCACCCGTGAGTCAGGGTGACCATCTTCTCGCTTCCTGCCTACAAAACCCAATCAATTTCACGTTTTACACGTTACAACATTGCGAACTGAGGCAGTGCGTTATTCAGAAACGTCGGTATAGGCCTACAAGTCTATACGGTGTCACAACCAGAGGACTACAAACTGGGTGTAAGTTTATGATATCTGCAGTGATGTGTATACAAGAAAATTTATTTATACCTGCAGTAAGCGGACAAAATGCCACTTGAACTATGATACATGGACCGCATAGAAAATGAGGCTTCCAACAATTCTTCGTTGCTGCAGGAACGCCTTTACCGAGCCGTTGCGTAGCAACGATAGAGGCACAGAAACAGACCAACGGACTTTCCTCTGATTCGATACGGATAGCACAAAAAAATACGGGTTCAAAATTCTTCACATTGTTGCGTGTATTCTTTGTCGCGGGGAAGTGTTTAGTGAGCCGTTGCCTAGCAACGATATGGGGATTACACAGACACAGAACTGATGGATGGGTTGAAGTTAAGGCGGGCTCAGGTGCCGTGATATACGTATAGAGTCTCGTAAAGATTAGTGCAAGAATTCAAAAGTTGATGATGTGGGGATACACGACATACAGACGGCTAGGTGATATCATAAGCCTCCTTTCATTTTTTTCAAAATAAGTGAAGTAGGTTAAAAAGGTAGGAAACGAATTTAGGAAATTCTACAAGCTCTAACTTATGGTATAGACCTCCCGTAAATTGAATCTACAGAATTGTAATTTTGAGCACGTTACAAATATTTCCGCCCTTGTTCTTCACCGTTTTCCTGAACATAACTTCCTAAAAGCGCTGTTTTATTTCGAGTTCTGCCTTGGACATTACTTCCCCTTCGTGCATCGGAGCGTAGTGCTTATTGAATCGCTTAATTTAAAGATCACTGCAGTGAGGTGGGTGTCTCCAAGCGTGGCACAGCTACTGCAGTTCGAGCAAGGAGAAGAAGGAAAACTGACTGAATCTGCCATTGACTTTGTTCAGCATTTTTCCGGTGTCATTTTTTTTTATTCTGATTTCCATCCTTGTCTCCTGGCTTGCGATTTTCTACAAAAATAAAAGAAATATATTTCATTTATAAATGGAAGAAAGACAAATTTACATCTTTACTTTTATTTTAAATCGTTGTCAGGGTAAAAAGATACAAATTGGTACAGTAAGAGTTGGATTTGCCGGTCACGGTAGCCGAGAGGTCTAAGGCATGTCCCGTCTTCGCTCGCTTGGAAACCGAAATCGTGGGTTCGAATCCCACTCAGGGCATGGATATTTAGTTTGTGTGTTTGTGTACAGGCAGAGGCCTTGCGACGAGCCGATCACCCGCCCAAGGAGTCCTACCGTATGTCTAAGATCTAGTAAACCGAAGTGAAACGGAGAGTTTCATGACGTAAGCCTAGGCCCAAATTGGGGCTGTAGCGCCAATGAAAAAAAAAAGTTGGATCTAAAGAGCCAAACGAAATACACTGCTCTTAACACACTGAGAATATTGTCACATGTTGGGGATGCGCGTGACTTATAAGACGGGTTTTGAATTGGATGAATTTATTACAACTTATACACACAACTCGGGACTACAGGCAATTACAGCGCTATCGGTATTCTGCATACTTTCCAGTTCACCGTTACACAAGCATTAGGGTTCTTAGTATTCACTAGTCGTATCCTGGCAACGGATTTATAACAGTCTCACTGTCACTTCAAATAACTTCATTTCACAGTCGTATTCCTTTCTTGCCATTGTTTTGCAGCTGACAATTTCGAAGACTCGACTCAGTTCAATTCCCGGCGGGCTGGCGTCCCGAAACTCGACTCCACACGACACGCTTCTCGTCTGTTATATCCTGCCAAACACTTCCTTATAACCATTTTGTGCGTACAGCATTAGAAATGCCGTTTCCAACAACTCCTATTATTGTGTGCATACCGATCAGTTGCTTACATTTTTGGAATCTTTGCGTCACATTATTTCTATTCCAATTATAACACAATTCAAAAGTATTCGTAAGTTCTGTATCCAGGTGAAGTTAGGGGTTGTAAGCCGGAAGGTCGCGGGATCGAATTCCGATGAGGTGGATGTTTTCAATTTACCTAATACTTCCAGCCGCAATATGGCCTTGGGGTCGACAGTCTCTAACAGAAATGAGTATCAGGAATATTCCTGGGGGTAAAGGGCGGCCGGCGCGTAAGGCTGACAAACTTACCGCTATCTGTGAGCCGATTGTCTAGAAAATGTGGGAACCTCAATATCTCGCAACCCTGTGGGCCTCTATGGCCTGTTACAGGGATACCTTTAAGTTACTTTTTTTTTACTTCCCCGGACGGAAGATATGAGGGCCCAGTTAAAATCAGTACAGCGTGTACTTACTGACCTACTTATTTTGGCCGCTCAACTAAACGCTCAAGCGTTTAGTCCCTGGCTTCCCACCGCTGCGGCCCTGGTTCGATCCAGGGTCTGGTCAAGTGGGATTTGTGGTGTACAAAGGAAGCTGGGGCAGGATTTCTCCGAGTACTTCGGTTTCCCCTGCCAATCTTCATTCCACCAATTGCTCCACAATCACCCTCACCTATCATCTGGGGCTGGTACAATAGGCCAGAAGTGGCCGCAGTACAAGGTACTTAGTCCCACCCCACTAGCAAATAAAAAAAATACTTACTTACTCATGAAGCTGAGCCCTTCTGGAGGACCAGCCAAGTCTGCAGCTACTCAAGAGTTTCCCAGCATTTTATGGAACCCAAAATTTCAATACCGTGTTCATAAGGGCCTTCCAGTGCTCCCTATACTGAGCCAGATAAATTTGATCCATACCATCACATCCTATCTAACATCCGTTCTCATATTGTCCACCCACCTACACCTTGGTCTTCCCAGTGGTCTCTTTCCTTCTGGCTTTCTCACCAATATCCTATATGCATTCCTTCTCTCCCTCGTTCGTGCTACATGCCCAGTAGAGGGACTACTACAAACATAAAGTATTTGCGTGGATCTTAAAGAAACAGAGTTCTGTTAGTCAGCAACAATGTACCGTGTTCGGAAGCTCTGAGTTCGAATCTTGATCTGGAGACCGCATGATCTTAAGAGCAAATTCGAGAGTAGTGTTTTAAAATGGACCCTGTTTGCTTCCAAATTCATCATTCACAATAATTCTGAGTCTGTTCCGTCAGGCTGTTACACGAATACTAACTGAGAAAGGGAAGCATATTGTAGATGCTTAATTTGCCAGACAGAAGGAGCAAATCTTCAGGCATACAACACCGATTTAATCCGGTTTATAAACGGTCATGAATTCGAAAAACTGCATGGAAATACTGAATCTCAGAGACACTTCAAATAAAAGAGAGAATTTTGTTAGATTCGTTAATTACTGCGTCGAGATTAATTTCAGTTTGAAATGTTTGCTTCATTTCCCCCTCTTTTCTTCCTCCAATGACTTCCTTCAGTTAACCAACCTTTTCATTTCTCTCTCTTTCTTTTCTTTTCATTCTCCTTGACCATTCTTTGTTTTTTCCTACTTCGTTCTCCACTTATGTCTACTACTTTCTTCCTGACTCTCCAAATTTCATTCTCACTAACTAACTCTCTTTTCGCTGCTTTCATTTTAATTTACGGTCTGTACTCCTATTCCTTTGCTTTAACTCCCCTTTCATTAATTTCCTTTTATTTCTGTTTCGATTTATAATTAACCCCGCCACAGCGCCCAATGCCCCTCCTGAAATCAGCTGAGTTTGTTTGCATCCCAAGCCACGGAGTTGCAATGAATCGCTTGCAAACCGTTTGTAGGAGCTGCCGATCATTTACACATGTTACCATGGCAACCAATTCAAACGGACATACAAATAAATAGTATTGGAAAATGTTACGATTTCTGTGTTTAGAGAGTGTGTGCAATTCGAGTGAGAAGAATGTAAAATAAAATCGTCTTTTTTTCGCATATTTCATTTACCGCTACACGTATTATTAATGTATATGAGATGGCTCTGCAAATTGTCGTATGGCTACTGTCTGGTTTGTTCCTTTCTGTTTTTAAACAAGTATCGTCTTTTAATATTGGAAATCTACATAGCGTCTTCCCAAATTTAGTACATACTTCTGAAAATGTGTTCAAATTTCTGGAATTACACATATGAAATTATACAACTCCATGGCACTTTCATGTCCTCTTGCATGGCAGTGAAATATAGGTTCTCAGAAGAAGATAAAAGCCGACTGGAAAGCCCAGTGTATCCAGTCTATATAAAGGTGGATTGTTCCCAGAGAGTGTCTGGAGGCTGTGGAGAAGATAAACATCTTTTTGCACCTGCCCAGAATCGAAGAGCGGTTTCTTGTCGCCAACTACATAGTTTAGTCGCTATATACTTTGAAATATCCTGTCTAGAAAACCGAAATTAACGGCCGTGGGGATCCGTTGCGCTGACCACGCGACATCCTCTATCCGCTAAAGTTGGCAGTAACTTCGTCGACAAGCGGCGGTCGCTTGATCGGTATAGTTCGTTTGCGGACTAAACCACGGAGTTTTATACTTTGAAATCAGATACTGCTAAAATCACTGTGCACCAAACACCGTGCAAACATAAACGTCTTTGCATCCCATCCAACTCTATTGAGCTCCTCAGTTCTCTTGGTCTCTCGCAACTTACGAGTCAAAGAGAACTGCTTGTATGTGGCTCATCATAGTATGCATTTCAATTAATTGTGTGCATATCGGCCCTTAGAAACATTGCTCGTCAAGAAAAAAGTGAAAAAGAAAGTAAACACCAATGAACCGTAATGAATCCCCCCCCCATAACTTCCCACAGCAAATCGAATGTTTCTCCTGTTTGTAACTTCGTCACATTTTTCTCCAACTAACTCCATGGATGTGTGTCCTTGTGAAGCCTCCAATTGCTCAGCTACTCAAAAATTTCCTAAGATTTTACGGAACCCGTAGGTTCATAATCGTGTTCAAAATATCCTTCAATCGGTTCTTATCCTGAGCCAGATCAATCCAGTTCATAACATCCCATCCCATTCCTCAAGATACATTTTAATATTATTCTTCTACCTAAGTTTAGATTTTCCTTCTAGAGTTTCTATCAAAATACTATATGCATTCATGTCCGTCATACGTGCTACACGTCCTGTCTACTTTATCCTCCTTGACTCGATCATTCTAATTATATGTATTTAGCGAAGAGTAAAAGTTACAAAGTTCCTCATTATGTAATTCTCTTCAACCCCACTGCTATTTCATCCCTCGTCGATCAAACCTGTGTAACACATCGTAATAAAATAATTTTTTACGGTGATGAGTTGTTAACCCCGGCACATTTATTCGCCGATATGAAAGGCGGGTGACAAATAACTGACGTGTCCTTCATTACCGAGTGACCGATTACTGACAGCATTCAGCAGGGCCCCGGAAAATGTGAGGCGTTCGGCTGTGTAGAACACTCAGTTCAGTTCCCTCATCTATCATCCGGGGCCGGTAAAACGGGCCCAGTTGCGTCTTCACCCATCCGCAAAAATAAAATGAAATAAAATAAAACTCCTTGTTAAATGTTGGATTGATATGTTGCTTCTATGTGGTTTGCACTGAGGCTTCATACCGAGACATTTACGGCTATGAGGAGTTGACCACACGTGGAGGCAGGTTGGAATACCTCCACCGTACCTCTGCGAGTCGTAGGAGGCAACGAAAAGGGAATTCAGTGCTTGGAGGTATAATTGGGCAACCGTGTCTCAGGGGGATATAAATGCGGGAACCTGGCCCTCCAAGTTGGGGGGAGCCTCGAATTTGAGATAATAAAATACTGTCATGAGACCAGCGGCATATGGATCCGCGCTGGCGAGGACCAGAAGCAATTGCAAATGACAGTCCCGTCCTCTCATCAGAGGGGGCGCCCCACATCAACAAACCCGCAACCGTCTTGTCTTGGTCCCCAGATGGTGCTTGTCACCAAAAGAGACTGGCAGACTTACTGTCGGTCGTAGCGTAATTTTCACTTGACTTGATGACGAAATGCGAGAGAGTCGCCATCCGGTAAGATGAGTATGGAAGCTGATGAATCTATATTGCTTGAAGCCGCTACCAGGCAACGACTGCTGAAACCATAGATAACGTTATGTGTGTTGCAGTACAGTGTGCAGATTCGTGAAACCGTTAAAGCTACCTGTATTTAAGATTTATTAGAGCTCAATAAATCCAATTATCAATCCAAACCCCGTGCGTAGTCACGTGACAAATAATTTAAGATGGATCTTAGGGATACAGACTTTGAGGGTAGGCGGTGGAGAATCTTCGTTCAGGATTTTGTCAAAAGACGGGAGTTTGTTTTAGAGGTGTTTAATGCCCTCAGTTTCTAGACCACATTGTGTCAAATTTAAAGCGGCTGGGACGTGAAGCTGACCACTCACCTTCATCTAATGTAAGGTCAAGAATGGTGGACCTATACCTCCACTCCACCATACGTCTTCGTGGCATAGTGCTTAATTAATTAAGCACAGCGAGTAGTCTCAATGAAGAATTGCAGGTCTTCACGGCAGTAATCGCGAAAACTTCTCTTTCTGGTACAGTCCGTTGAAAGTCAAACGATATTTCGGAGGAATATTTCGCCTTCATCTTCAGGTTCGAAGAATAAGCCATGAAATAAACCATCACGATAACTGTAACAATCGCAGAGTAAAATGACTAGTGAATCGGAAAGTGTTTAGAGGAAAAAGATCGTGACACAACCGAGATACTATCCTAGCACTGGTCCAGAGGGACTGAGTAAAACAAGGGAAAACCTCGGTCAGGATTCTAATCGAGCAACTCCAGAATAAAATTACCACTACAACGGCTTAATCTCTTTTCAGGGTATACGGTCTCTTGGATAGTTTTATAAGTCGGCCCTCTGTGTTGCATAACCCTTAAAAACACGGATCTTAAATTTAACTCTACCACCGTTATAAACAAACAAGAAATTCTTGGAAAAACTAATCGGCTATTTTCCTGCGATATGACAAGGTCCGCCCCGAAAAAGAAAAATGGGAACAGGGAGAACACACAGACATTCCATTTGCTAGCAACAATAGGGGGGGGCACAATGACAGACAGCAAGAAGATCTCATAAGCCTAATTTTAAGTTTTCAAAATCAGGAAAAGAGGCTAAGAACGGATTGTATTACAAACATAAATTGTCGCATACATAAAATATCCTTACGATATCTTATTGAAACCTTGAACTTCGTTTGAAACAATTTTCGAACTGCTATATCACGGTAGTGGGCCGGTCATGGTAGCCGAGCGGTCTAAGGCATGCACTGTTTTCGCTCGCTCGGAAGCCAGGATCATGGGTTCAAATCTCACTCATGGCATGGATGTTTGTGTGCATTTTACTGTGTTTGTGTACAGGTAGAGGCCTTGCGACGAGGTGATCACCCGCCCAAGGAACAGTACCGTATGTCTAAGATCTAGTAAAACCGAAGTGAAACGGAGAGTTTCATGGAGATAGGCCTAGGCCCAAATGAGGGCTGTAACGCCAATGAAAAAATAAAGGGGGCGGAAGGCGCGTAAGGCTGATAATTTCACCACAATCCGTCAGCCGAATGTCTAGAAACTGTGGGAGCCTCGACGTCTCACAACCCTATTGGCCTCCAAGGTCTGTTAGTGGGATAACTTTACCTTTTAAATATAGAACCTTTGGTTATACGCAATGTGATGGCTGTAGAATGACTAGCTTTGCATAACTTGTCTGGTACTTATTTAACGACGCTATATAGCAGCGAGGAGTATCATAACCATTTTAAATCATGTCTTTCCCAAGATGGAGTGCACTTATTCATTCTTGTTTGCTTTCATTAAAAGTAAACATTTATTTCGTACGCATTTTAATAGCAAGATGCAGCCGCCATGTTTACTACGTAATCAGATAGGCACGACACAACAGGGGGCCTCTTCTCCATGTGAAGTAAATTTGTCTACGTATGGGGGATAACCATGTCATGGGAAGAGTTACGTGGACCACCCAACATCCTTTGCGTGCCTGGATCATCGTCACTAACGGCAATGAATGATTAACGCTGCTGTTCTGTCAAATGCTTCAGTTCCTCAATCAATTTTAAGAGCGTTAGACTAAACTGTAGATAGGAATTCAAATCGAAACGATTGCAAGAATCTCGTAAAAAGTAAAGTACGTAAAGCTATCCCTGTAACAGACCGTGAAGGCCTAATAGGGCTGTGAGATGCTGAGGTTCCCACATTTTCTAGACAATCGGCTCACAGATGGCGGTATGGTTGTCAGCCTTGTGCGCCTGCAGCCTTTTTTTTTTCTTTGGCACTACAGCCCCAGTGGGCCTAGGCCTACCTCCATGAACTTCTCCGTTTCACTTCGGTTTTCTAGATCTTAGACATACGGTAGGACTCTTTGGGCGGGTGATCAGCTCGTCGCAAGGCCTCTACCTGTACACAAACACAGAAAAACGCACACAAACATCCATGCCGCGAGCGAGATTTGAACCCACGATCCCGGCTTCCGAGCAAGCGAAGACAGTGCACGCCTTAGACCGCTCGGCTACCGTGACCGGCCGGCCGCCCTTTACCTCCAAGAATATTCTTGGTACTCATTTATGTTAGAGGCTGAGTCGACCCCAGGGTCATTGTACGGTTGGAAGTATTAGGTAAATTGAAAAATCTGCTTCATCGAGATTCGATCCCGCGACCTTCCGGGTTGTAGCACAGTGCCTCAACCAATTATGATACCATTAAATGTCGAGTAGTTATAATCAGATTACAGTTAGACCCTTCTAACGAAGTGCACTAAAAGTGTATTTTTCTCTGAGTATGGGTTATCGATGTGGCAATGACACTGCTTTCCATTTCAGAGACCTCGGTTTCCGTCTCAACTGAAACAAGTTATACTAAACGACTCAAACAAAATTTAATGACAATTTTTAATGAAGCTGTATTAACTATAAGGTCTGAAAGTATCCCGCTGAAAGAGTAATGACAAGGCGATTATAAACTTTGTTTTGGGATGGATTTTATAGAAAACGGCCATGGTCAATTTTGTAAAGTACCGTCACGTGATTGAGTAGCTATGTACGGGGTTTGGATTGTAAATGGATTTATTGAACTCTTACAGCTGTTGCCTTGGAACTGTTGCGCTCGTGTCTCATGACGGAGCATTCAGGATGTGACACGCTTTATCGTTGAATGAGGCAAGATTTTGAACGGTGAACTGTGATGGATTCGGAAGGAGTCCGGAATTACACATATCAGAATGCTACACCACAAGAGTTCTCAGTAAGAATAGCTAGAGGGCCACGCCATAGCTCAAGCGGTTAGTCGCTGGCTTCCCACCGCGGGGGGCCCGGGTTCGATCCCGGGGTCTGGTCAAGTGGGATTTGTGGTGGACAAAGTGGCGCTGGGGCAGGTTTTCTCCGAGTACTTCGGTTTCCCCTGCCAATCTTCATTCCACCAATTGCTCCACAATCACCCTCACCTATCATCTGGGGCTGGTACAATAGGCCGGAAGCGGCCGCAGTACAAGGGACTTAGTCACACCCCTCTAGCAATAAAAAAAATAATATCCAGTGGCCCAACCGTGACTCGAACCGGTTTTATAACGAACACATTCAAGAAACGTTACCGCTCTCACTTGTAATTTTAAATGTAATCACTAAATAAATTTCACTAATTTTAGCGGGACGGCGATATAAGATCTTCCTTTGAGAGCAACTTTTTTATGTAGTTCCTTAGACTCTGTTGTGCTTAACGAAGCCAATAAAATGAAAACGTCTAGGTGAACAATTATTTTCGTACTTGCATGTCGACACAAAGATGTACAAGATAATGAGGCAAATCTCTGGTTCAGTGGTCCGATGTTTATTCACATTTCCTTCTTTCAAACAGATTGATTCCCACAAATTTTAAGCAATCATTATAGGTAGAAAAGCCGATCACAGTGGCCGCGCAGTATAAGGGCGGTATCTCACCAGGATGCCAACGGGAGGCCATGGCGCAGCTGCCAGCATCTCAGCCAAACTCAGTGTATTAATTTAGTAGTCATATATCGCAACTAGCATCTGTCTGGCAGCGCTGCCACGAAGGCAAAGGCCAAATCAACATCACACGACAGTCTGAGGCCAGTCCATTGACGTCCTTGCGTGTGTGTATTTCTGTTTCCTTCAGACTTGTCCAATTTCAATACAGAAAGTTTATAATTGCAATTCAGTCCCGACCATCACTATGGGCCGTGCCGCACTAGGATGCCATGGCAGCGACACCAACAGCAATGCCATGCCTCCCGTTGGCATCCTAGTGCGGTACCGCCCTAAGGCATGAATTGTCTTCGCTCGGTCGAACACTGCGATCGTGGGTTCCAATCCCACTCAAGGCATGGATGCCTGCGTTTAGCCTGTGTTTGTGTAGGCTGATCCCTCGTCCAAGGAGTCCTACCAACTCTCTTAGGATTCAGAGACTGAAATGAAGAGAAGCGACTCATTGATGCCCTATGCTCCAAATTTGGAGCAACAGATAGATAGGTAGGTATGTAGGTGGGTGGGTGGATGGATGGATGGATGGATGGGTGGATGGATGGGTGAGTGGGTGGGTAGATGGATTGGTGAGTGGGTGGGTGGGTGGATGGATGGGTGAGTGGGTGGATGGAAGGATGGATGGGTGGGTGGGTGGATGGAAGGATGGGTGGGTGGATGGATGTGTGAGTGGGTGGGTGGATGGATTGGTGAGTGGGTGGGTAGATGGATTGGTGAGTGGGTGGGTAGATGGATTGGTGAGTGAGTGGGTAGATGGATGGGTGAGTGGGTGGATGGAAGGATGGGTGGGTGGATGGGTGGATGGATGTGTGGATGGGTGAGTGGGTGGATGGATGTGTGGATGGGTGAGTGGGTGGGTAGATGGATTGGTGAGTGAGTGGGTAGATGGATAGGAAAAGAAAAAGACATGTCACCTTCAGTACGTACTCAGATTGTTCCTAAATTAATATTAGGCCACATTTACGCTATTTAGAAGCTGGATCTTCTGCACGTAGCAAGAGAATGATACCACATGCAGAAACATTATATACGCCCATGGATGGGAATAGGAGACATGACACGATAAATCATACGCCATAAACTGTCTATTATAACATAAAATATGAGTTCTAAATTGGGAAATTGACATCCAATTTTCCAAGTCAGCTCGCCGGATCTCAATTGAGATATTATCAATTCAATCCAGTATTCAAATTTGTTTTACGTCGCTTATCCACAATATAACCCCTTCTGATTATACATTCACAGAGTAATATTAAGGAAGCTGAGAATATATTAATTACAGATAAATTTATGACGGTGTAAGATATAGATTTTTATGGTAAGGGAGACGGAAATCATGAATAAACATAAGTTGTTGAATATAAGGTGTGAATTTATGCGTAGGCTTGAAATAAGGTTATCATACTGCTTTGGGTTTAGTGGCAAGGAAGTGCAGGGTTACTGGAGAGGTGTATATATGTAATCCTAGTAAGACTGCCTGTTAGATTTATCATCTGAGAAAGGGACTTAGCTGAATGTGCCACCGGCTTTACAAACTACACCAGTCAAGACAGGTGAAGGGCTCTTAGCATAATTCCATCATGCCTCCTCGCTACACAGAGTGTAGAACTGTGACAGTTCCTTCTACACGGAGTAACCAAGTTCTTTACCCTCATTTCCTGTCAAGTCCCAAAGAGTTGTACAGTTAGTACGAGTATGCACGCATGGCTGCGGATATAAGCTTAATGGCATAGGTCTGTATTATGCATATATAGTACACTCATTAAAATATCCATTCCCTCTCCCGGTCTTGCTTAAAATAAACTGTAAAGAAAACTCCGTGGCTTCTAGTCCGCAAGCACATTATACCGACCTAGCGACCGCCGCTTGTCGACGAAGTTTTTTTTATTGCTAGTGGGGTGGGACTAAGTCCCTTGTACTGCGGCCACTTCTGGCCTATTGTACCAGCCCCAGATGATAGGTGAGGTTGATTGTGGAGCAATTGGTGGAATGAAGATTGGCAGGGGAAATCGAAGTACTCGGAGAAAACCTGCCCCAGCGCCACTTTGTCCCCCACAAATCCCACTTGACCAGACCCAGGATCGAACCCGGGCCGCCGCGGTGGGAAGCCAGCGACTATGGTGCGGCCCTTGTCGACGAAGTTAGTGCAAACTTTTGCGGATAGATGGTGTCGCGTGGTCAGCGAAACTAATCCCCACGGACGTTAATATCGGTTTTCTAAACCGCAAAAATAAAACTTTACAAAACTAAAATAATGAAACTGTTTGGAGTCGAGGTAGCTCAGTCGGTATAGTGACGGGCTACGGGCTGGAATGACCGGGTACAATTGTTAGCAGTGCAAGACTGTTCTATTCTCCACAGCATCCAGACTGATTCTGGGGCCCACTCAGCCTCCTAGCCAATGGGTACAGGGGTCTTCTTTCCTCGGGGGTAAAGCTTCCGGGGCGTGAAGCTGACCAATCATCTCCATCTAGTGGCGAGGTCAAATATGGTGTCCCTTGACGGCTGTAACAGTTGTGAGGTGTTCTCTCGTGAGTCAGGTTGAACGCCGGCCAGCCTGCTCATGGCAAGCCGACGTGAATTATCGGAATTTGAACGGGGCCATACGGTTGGGCCATTCCACGGTGTCCCGCGTGTACCGGGAATAGTACCAGGCACCGTGGACAGGGCAGTGGCCGACCACGGGTGCTTAATGATAGTGACCAGCGGCGTCTAGCTAGAACTGTCAGTGGTGACAGACAAGCGGCACTGACTGTGGCAGGAGGTCTCAGACCCGTATCCAGCAGATCAGTGCAGCGTTCTTTAGCTTCCATGGGATATGGGAGCAGAAGACACACCAGAGTTCCTCTGTTAACACCACGACACCGGACACAGCGCCGCACCTGGGCTTATGACGTCACTAATTTGACACTGGAGGTCTGGCAGCGTGGCGTGGTCCGATGAGCCGCGGTACCAATTGTTTCAAGGAGAATGTTGGGTTCGGGCGTGGCGCAGACCTCATGAGGCCATGGACCCCAGTTATCAGCAAGGCACCGTGCAACCTGACGGTGGTTCCACACTGGTGTGGGGTTTGTTCACGTGGCATGGGTTGGGTCCGCTGGTCCGCCTAAACACGTCATTAACCGTTGACCGCTACGTTACACTGCTTGCTGAACATTTGCAGTCCTTCTTGGACCTTATGTACCCCCCCCCCCCAAAGGATGGGATTTTTCAGCAGGACAAGGCACAGTGTCATCGGGCCCAAGTTGTCCAGAACTGGTTCGAGGATCATTCTGGGGAGTTCCGACGAATGGCGTGGCCACCACGTTCGCCCGACATGAACCAAATCGAGCATTTATTGGACGTGGTAGAGTGGTCCATTCGCACCCAAGACCCTGCGCCTACAAACGTCAGGGAGCTGTCGGCGCGTATACAGATGGCATGGCTCAACATCTCTCCAGAGGACTTCCGATGCCACGTCGAGATGCTGCATTTCGTCGGGGTAGAGGGGGTCCTACACGATACCGGGTACCTATCCCAGGGACTTTTTGAAACTTCAATATATACGTATATAACCAGCATTCGACAAGCAAATACTTGTGTGTAAGACGTTCATTCTTCCGCATAGCCCGCTGCAACCAGTAACTTCCACCATTTCCTCTCTCACACTTTGTCAGCTCAAAGGCCGTCAGCCAGAGAGTGCTTCTCTTCTGTGGTGAGGACATGACCCAATTTGGGCTGCAGCACCAATTAGACGCAACGTAACAACAATTATCCTAATGCACATTTTATTGGTATGAAACGTTACGTAACCGGAAGAATGCGTTAAACCCGCCTAGAGCCTCTGGTGTTGTCAAGAAATGGTCATAACACGACAAAACGTATCTGCACAGCGCTACTTTTCAGCTATGCGGGTTATATATTTCCTGAAGTTCTAAATTTCTGGCTTGCTCCTGCGGTCCTGTACCACATTCTATTTTGGATGCAATAGTATCCAGGATGGAAGAAATCTAACAATAAGTGTTTTCGCTTCTTACATTCGTAGAGCCTAAGTCGAGGCACATCACTCGACTCCATACCGTTCAGAATAATATGGGCAAGGACAGGATAAGTAAACAAAAGTGTTTCAATGAAATCACTAATAATTTCCATATGATTTCATGTTTTCCTTGTTAGGTGAGTCCCTTGTCACCACGGCATGGCGCGTCCTCAGGTAGAAAACTGCATAATGAGGAGCTTCAAAACTTGGACATAATTAGAATGGTCAAGTAAAGGAGGATGAGATGGGCAGGGCATGAAGCAAGAATGGGGGAGAAGAGGAAGTTCGGAAGTGAACTATACCGACCGAGCCACCGCTGCTTGTCGGCGATGTTAGTGCAAACTTTGGCGGATATAGGGTGTCGCGTGGTCAACGCAACGGATCCCTACGGCCGTTAATTTCGGTTTTCTAGACCGGATCCGCTATTATGACAGCATACCGAAACACAGCTCACAATAGGAACTGAAAGGACGCCTAATCCGAGGAAGACGTATAAGAAATTGAATGACAGCGCGCAGTAAGAACATGTACCATTCCTTATATCAGGATATAAATGTAAATAATAAGACAATGAAAGCTTTGTAAGCTGTAGTGTTAGAATAGTGAAATGAGAGATGTTACATGACTGACTGGCTCTGTAGCTCTGATGACAGAAACTAGACACATAGGACTTTAGTTGGAAAACCTCTTGGGATAATTCCATTCACTAGATTGAAAAGGAAATAGGATAACACGAAAGCGGATCTTGAGAAAGTTATCAAGGTGGAAGGTGATGATACTAGCGGAGAAGAGTGTGGAACGGCGGGACTTGATAAAAGCAGTGTAGCAGCATTGGCTTATACAACCACGGAATTAACAGATTGTACAGGATGATTCTAAATTATTGTCGGGGTTTCTGTGCCCTATAATTTTCAAATAGAAAATAATAAAGTAAATCTGCTAACGGAATATGAAAACGTAACTCAAAACATTTTATTGCTTATGAAATAATTACTGCAGAATGCCGAACAACTTGAATATGCGCGTCTTCCTTGACACTTCCACACTGGACTCATATTCGCCGAGAATTTCTTGACATGAAATTTCCTGAGTGTTGGATTGGACGTAATGGACCAATTCCGTGGCATCCGCCCTTACCCTACATTACGATACTTGATTTCTTCCTGTGAGGATACGTTAAGGACATGTTTACGAAACCCACGTGAACTCCCCCGATGAACTCAAGCTCAGAGTTGTTGCTGCGATGGAAACAGATCCACCGGAAATGCTGGAGAACACTTGAAAGGAAATTGGACATCTTACGTGTTATGAAACATGCGCATGTTAAAGTTGTTTAGCATTATGCAGCATTTATTTTATAAATAATGACGCATATTGAGTTACACTTTCATATTCCGTAAGCAGTTTTATTTTGTTTTTCTCCAGCTTGAAAATTATAGGCTACGTAAACCCCGACAATAATTTAGGATCTCCCTGTACATCGGCCTGTTTTAGCTCCGTTTATTTGGTGAGGCCTTCATTTCCGTCTTCTTAAATTATATTTAGGATACTGCACTTCGTCACAGCTCTTCAAAACATAACATGTCGGACAGCAGATGGTTAACGACCAAAATGATTGACACATGACTTCGTCACAAGCTTTCGGAAAATTGTTTAAGTCTTCGTCAGCAGGGATTAATTTGGCGAGTGGCGCCGATATAAAGTTGTTTTATTGCTAGTGGGGTGGGACTAGGTCCCTTGTACTGCGGCCACTTCTGGCCTATTGTACCAGCCCCAGATGATAGGTGAGGGTGATTGTGGAGCAACTGGTGGAATGAAGATTGGCAGGGGAAACCGAAGTACTCGGAGAAAACCTGCCCCAGCGCCACTTTGTCCACCATAAATCCCATTTGACCAGACCCGGGATCGAACCCGGGCCTCCATGGTGGGAAGCCAGGGACTAACCGCTTGAGCTATGGCGCTGCCCTCTGATATACTTAGTTTCCGAAATGTCGGAAATCCATCCGTCCTGAAGCGAATTACTGTCCGAGAAATTTTCCCTGTATTTTCCGGCTGAAAAAACTTCAAATCTTATATTTTTTATTTTTTTTTGTATTATTTCTTTCTCCTAATATTAAGCATATTACATATGTGTATTATTATTATTATTATTATTATTGTTATTATTATTATTGAAGCTCTCGATCGAGTGAGGAGCACTTGATGTGTATTCGGGATTTCTCGGATTCAGATCTGGGCTTGGAGACCGGCTGACAGCTGTTTCTATTGGTTTTCCTCAGTCCCCCCCAAAAATAGTTGGGACAGAGTCTCAAATTATGTCACAACACCTTTCCTCCCCACTTTTCCAAATTTTCATTCATTAATTACCCCGTGTTCGATGCCATGTCTATCTATCTATACATCTATCTATCTACATCCCTTTGTTGGACCTTGACCGCTTTTTCAGTTTCTTTAACTCTTTACACAGTCGGGGGATCAGCCCGTCGCAAGGCCGCTACTTGCACACAGGACAGCACAAACACAAAATAAACGCAGACAGACATCCATGCCTTGAGTGAGATTCGAATCCACGATCCCAGAGTTTGAGTGGGTGAAGACAGTTCATGCCTCATATCGCGGAGCCATTGTGATCGGCTCGTGTGCTATATACTCATAGTATCAGCTGTAGACAGCTTTATCCAACAAACCACAAGCAAATAAACAAAGACCGCATGCTACATATCTTAGACTCTTGTCTCCCTGATTTTCTTACGCTGTCCTGCGTTTCATACGTTTAACTAAAACCAGGTTGTCCGTGGAGCAGAATCCTAAGTGAGAAGCTTATAGTTATCAATTTATTCAAGTAACCCTCCTTTCCACTTATGGGGCCCAAAGGTTCATTACCGTGTCCTAAAGAGCCAAAAAAATCCATAAAGACAAATTAATCACTTTATTACCTGTTTTAAATAACTATTTTGAACTTTCTTTTTAATATTGCTCTCAACTGCTCATAAATACAGTGCTTTACAAATGCGGTTTATATTATGTTTGTCTTTCCCTTCCCAATTACGTTACAGTGAGTCAAGATATGTTTATTGGCTGCGTGATTTGAAACCCCGTGACAGGTTTGGTTCTTGCGCTGAAGTCCATAGCCAACCACGGAGCAATAAACGCTGCATGGGTGAGGTGCCCTGTGCGGGCGCCGTTATACACGGAGTTTTAGGGTTACGTTCGCTTCCGCCATATTCGTTAACAAGATGGAACAGCAGTCATTGCAATTACAGTCGTGTCCCACTGTTTGCTAATATCACTGTTACCGTAAATGTCTCGCAATAGAAGCTGTTACACCGTCTCTCGTGGCTATTAACACTTGTACATCCAAACTTGGAATTCAGCTAATTATACCAGACGCGTTGATAATGTTGGTATTCCTGTTTGAGTGAAATTCGAAGCTCATGAGACAGTAGAGAGAAACAGAGACAAGCAGACCATGGAAAAGTATTTCTTTCTGAAGTTTCGAGTTTCTGTGTTTGTGTTAGTGGTTGTGCCTCTTGTGTAGTGCAATGTCTTTAAGTGCAGTGATATCCGTTACCACTTCAGTTTGCTTTTAGCTGTAACTACTAGAGTTTCATCAAATCGAGCCCCCTCTACATCTACAAGTAGTGGTCTATACTGTATTTCTCCCACAATCTTCCAAGCCGCCCTCAGACAATCTCTCCACGATCAGAACTTTTCCCAAATAAAGGCTGTGCACTAGTGAAATTTAACATAAAATGGCGTAAGTGCACCCACATAAGTGGAGAATGCGGAGAAATGAGACAGTAGCTCCCAAGTCTGCAGTGAAACGTTAATGGGCTCTAATAGTTTCAACGAAAAGCGTTTTCGAGTTATATTTTTATCAATATTTATTTATATTGCTCTAACCAGGTCTCTGGATCAAAGTCAATTATATTATCAAGAAGTTTCTTAAGTACACAAACTGACGAGAACTCTGGCAAAAATAACAATTGAAAATACTGTCCTTCAACACAAGCCCACTCTCGAAATAAATGCTTATACACCAACAGTAAATTATTTCAGATACCACTTAAATAATTCTTTTTTTTTTTCTTTTTTTTTTTACTCTTGAGAATAAGACAGCATGAAAACGGCATGAAGCCAAGCTTCGCTTGCTACCCGCTTCATGTTTCTTAACCCTGAACATGGAGGCCACATTTTCCTCTAAAACGTCCGTTGACTTTCAACGGAATACATGACGGTATGTCCCACAAGACTGAACTGTGAAAACCTCAAATCCTACATGCAGACAGACAGACTAACTGCATCCACATAAGACAGTGAAATTTGTTCGGTATGAGAGTGCGTGCGTGCGTGCGCGTGTGTTTGTGACATGTAGCATAAACACCTCGCCACACTTTTCCGCCCACATGTTACAGTCAAAAATGATTTGAATATACCTTCATACCGCCTCTGTGGTCTAGTGGTCGGAGTTCCTGCCTACAGATCCACAGGTTCCGGGTTCAATTCTCGGCACTACCAGATTTTCTGAGATATAATGGGTCTGGAACGGGGTCCACTTAGCCACATGAAAATAACTGAGGAGCTATTTCAATGAAATTGCGGCTCCGGTCTAGAAAATAGAGATTATGGGCAGTGGGGATCCGTTGTGCGGACCACGCGACACCCTCTATCCGCTAAAGTTGGCACTAACTTCGCCGACAAGCGGCGGTCACTCGGTCGGTATAGTTCGCTTGCGCAACACAGCCCACTGTGTTTTCAGTCGGTTCGCGGCGTCTCCCTTCAGGATTTGTGCCCTGCCATTCTTTCATATTCCTCCCGTTGCACAGTTTTTTCATGTAAATGTAAAGTCGCTGTTTTTAATTGATTATACACTACGGCATTAAGACGTGTGGGTGAGTGGAGGTATAGATCCACATTTTCTTGACCTCGGCACTCGCTGGAGGTGAGTGGGCAGCTTCATGCCCTTGCCGCTTTGCCCTCGGGGCACCCACTGGATAAGCGGCTGGTCGGGTCCCTGTGCCGATGTGGTCGCTGTAAAGAAGAGAATAATCCTATCCCTGCCGGGAACATAACCCCTGCCGTCCGGCCCCTAGTCCTTCCCTATTCCTACTCGTTACGCATGTGGCGAACTGAACAATTTTGTCTTTGGAAGCTCCTTGTGTGTGGAAGCTTACGTCAGATTACGGTGACCCAGGATGCAACGGGGCTTAGTTCAGTAGATATGTACTAAACACTTCAGGCAAAACCGCGTGTAAGAGAATGACTCTCGAGTTTCGTCTGACACATTATTAACTATCTACCAAACTACACGGCTTCACATCAAACACGAGAGTAATCTTCATTAAAACTTGAGGTAAACTTCTGTCTTCTGGGATATAACGCCTGTAGTCCGCTGCAAGTCAACCGACTTTTCGAAAGAATATTTCGCCTCCATCTTCAAGGTTCGAAGAAGAATCCAAGCAAAATACCAGCATGAAGCAGACAGTAAGCATAATTCTATTTACTTCCCTAAATGTGGAGGAGATATGTTCCTCCAAAACGTCGTTTGCATTTCAGTGGACTACAAGGCATTACATAATTGAATATTTCACTCTATGGCTCTACAGCCCTTTGTTGGACCTTGGTCGCTTTTTCAGTTTCTGAACCCATTACACAGTCGGCATGACTCCTTGGACGGGAGATCAGCCCGTCGCAAGGCCGCTACCTACAAACAGAACAGCATTAACACGGAATAAACCTACACAGACATGCATGCCTCGAGTTGGATTCGAACCCACGACCCCATGTTCGTGAAGGCGAAGATAGTTCATGCCTTAGACCTCAAGTTCACTATAATCGGCATGTCCCTGAGTACAGAACTCTTGTTTAGTCATCTTCATAGTCAGCAAACCCTCAAATCCTACACCGAATACTCCACAGAGAAGTGTTTGCTCTAAGGATGACTGTGCTGTCTCTTTTGTGATACGACGCCGTGTAGTTTGGAAGAACATTACCGATACTTCAATGAAACCTCTTGCCTCCTTTTATACTGTAGAAGATGGAGGGGCAGCAGCTTCTTCCGAAACATCGGCAACGCTCTAACAGGCTACACGGTATCATAGCCCAGAAGACAGTAATCATTAAATTCTGAGCTTCTAGAATGTATTATTATTATTATTATTATTATTATTATTATTATTATTATTATTAGAGGGGGTGGGTTTCCCCATGCACTTAGACCACTGGTGCGTGCTATCAGCCTCTTTCAGCCAACAAGGTCGGCCCTCGGTACCTGATATTTCCCCCATCTACCAGAGGCACTGGAAACTACTTGGGCGGGAAACTTTTTGCCTAATTTTGCTCAGAGGTCTCCTAGAGACATGATGATCTTTTACGTGCCGTAAATCTACGACACGGGACCCACGGCTTAAAGTCCCTCCCGGAGGACTTGTTCCCTGAATTTTTCTGCCCTTAAAAATTCTACGACCTCCGCCGGGTTTGAACCCGCGTACCTTGAGTCATGATGTGGGAACGTTACCCCTAGAGTACGGAGGCCGCTTTCTAGAATGTAACTTTCTGCTCATTCGCATCAAAACTATCCCGCAACCACGCGTTACCGAACCACGAATCGATGAATGCGACTTGCAGAGCTTCCTCATAAGGACATGCCAGTATAACGCTATTGCTTGCTTGTGGTTAGAGCCTCTTCCATGGCGGATATCAGAGCCAACTGGACCACGTCCAAAGACGCACACAGTACCATGTAAGATATACGGCAAACACAAGCATTCACCGGTTAATACGGTTATTCATACATTTCTGGAACATCTGCTGGCTCCAGTCATTAGTTGCGAAAATTATGCGTCCCCCGCCTTAAAATAATACGCGCGGTGTGTGTATGTTTTGTTCCATGGAAATTCTGAACAGTCAGTTAAAGAGAAAACCTGATACAAGCGTGGGTATATTTAGCTGTACACTTTAAAATACTGTACGCCATGTTTAGAAGCTGTTGTTACTGTTGAATACATTAACCGAATCGTATATCCTGCTTACTTCTTCTTGGATGTTTATGCCTAGCCATTGTTTTACGATCGTCTCCTGTCCTGGTTTACACGTATTGCGAACTGAATGGTTTCCTCGCACGGCTACACGTCTAAAAATAATATTATGCTCGAAAATCATTGTATTCTCGGTTGTGACTCCTATAGTTTGGTAGTAAGTAAAAGAGTGAAGCTATCCCTATAACAGGCCGCGAAGGCCAATAGGGTTGTGAGATGTTGAGGATCCCACATTATCTAGACAATTGGCTCAAAGATGGCGGTAAGGTTGTCAGCCTTACGCTCCGGCCGCGTTTTACTCCCCAGTAAAATTATTTAATTAATTCCTGGTACTCGTTTCTGTTAGAGGCTGAGTCGACCACAAGGCTATAGTGCGGCTGGAAGGATTAGGTAAATTTAAAAAATCCAATGACCTCATCGGGACTTGAACCCGCGACCTTCCGGCTTGTAGCATAACCCCTTAACCAACTACGCTACCGCGTGCCCCCTGCCCCTTGTAGTTTGGTAGACAAATACTTCGGAGAAAACTGCTGACCCCGTCTTCAGAATATAAAAGTAAGACGCATGCCTCTTCCTCACCAATGTTGATATCTCCTACCAAATTAAACGGCGTCACAACCATAAAGCAGTAATCTTCATAGTCACTTCCACAATTTTTACTCCATGAACAAGATTTAAATTCGATCTGAGGTTTCTACGATGGTGGCCATGAAGATACGTGATGCTGCGTAGTGTGGTAGAACGGCGTCGACGTTTCGGAAGAATCTGCTGTCTTTGTTTCTATGATAGGAGGAGGTATCAGGATCCTCAGAAATGCTGGAAGCGTTCTACCTGACTACACGGTGTCACTTCGAAGGACAGAGGATCTTCAAGTCCTGGATTTCTGAGTCCTGGGCCACAAAGCATGAAACTTATAAAAAACTGCACAGTGTGACACTGATTCAATTCCTTAATTGCTTAATTATTTGTAAACATTTTATTGCAGAATATTGTCAGGGAAGTCTGTTTACACTGTCACAGAAAAATAGTAAACAAAATCTGAGCATCTCACAGCGGTTGTTATGAAGTGCTCTGTCTTCTGCGATATAATGCCGTTGAAAATCAACAGACGTTTCGGAGGAACATATCGTCTCCATCTTCAGGTTCTAAAAATAAGGCAAGCAAGAACCGAGCATGAAGCAGCGAACAATCAGAGTTAGTATCTTGCTTTCTTTGTTCTAGTTCCTTGAGACATGTTACTCCCCGAAACGTCAGCTGACTTTCAAATGGACTACACGGCGTTATATTCTAGAATATAAAAGTCTTTAAAAATGCAGTTTCATCGTCCTCTATGTTCGCTTTTACTTTTAAGTGGACACTGAACGTGGTTTCCTTACATAAATTTCGTGTGTGTTTCTATTATAGGCTCGCGTCATGCATCCTTCTTTTCACCAGGGCATGGCACGTCGTGAGATCGCTCCAGATATGGGATGCACTGAATAAACTTCCGTGGGCAACCAACAGGATATGGCTCTGTATCTTCGAAGTTTCAACGCCCCAGCGCCACTTTGTCCACCACAAATCCCACTTGACCAGACCCGGGATCGAACCTGGGCCGCCGCAGTGGGAAGCCAGCGACTAACCGCTTGAGCTATGGCGTGGCCGAGTAAGTAAGTAAGTCCAATGGGTAAAGTCAGTAGCGTTGTGAAGGTAGACAGCTTGAAGAAGAACATCTACATTACTTGAAAAAGATTAGTAGGTTTCATAAACATTCTTTCTTATTCAGATGCTGCGTGTGCAACCACGTGTACAGTACAAGACCGGATAAAGTAATTACGCGTAACAATTTCATAACAAGAATAATGAATGCCATAAATTTGGCGGAAAGGCCCGTGCACAGCGGGAAGCATAATTGGCATACTCACACGCAAGCCTAATGAAACTGCGCATAATTTACCAACCCTTGCACACTGTCCCTGGACCTCACCCTGCGTATGGAACTTGTGAGAGGCGTCACGCAGTTTTGGGACTCAAAGTAGCACAAAATATTTAAATACTGACCTTGTTTATACATTATAGGTACGACTCATAACATATAAATGGAGCTGTGTGTAGGGATGGCCGCCTCTGTGTTATAGTGGTCAGAGTTCCTGGCTACAGATTCAGAGGGCCGGGTTCGATTCCAGATGATACCAGATTTTCTGAGTAGTGGGTCAGGAACGGGGTCCACTCAGCTTCGTGAGGATAATTGAGGAGCTAATTCAAGGAAATAGCGGTTCCGGTCTAGAAAACTGAACTTAAAGGCCTTTGGGATGACGTGACACCCTCTATCCGCTAAAGTTGGCACTAACTTCGCCGACAAGCGGCGGTAGCTCTGTCGGTATAGTTCGCTTGAGGACTAAAACCACGGAGTTTGTTTGTTTTTGTGTATGGATTGTTCCGTGATAAAACAGTACGTTACTGACACGCCATGCTAGGCTGTTAGCATGGATATTAGAGTAGGTAGGATTTCTCTGGCTCTTGTAATCGCGGTTATTAATTTCCGAGTTCGGTAACAGTTTGGTAGTCTTTTAGTGGCTGGGCAACTATAAGCTTCTCAAGAATAACTCTCCTCCACGGAGTTAACAGCCATTAATTTACCTCCCAGAACCCAAACCACCTACATGCAAACGCATCACTGCAGGCAATAACCAACTTTGTAGATCCAACAAAATTAGCTGAGAATTTTACTACTAAGCATTCCGCATCTACGGCAGGCCTGCAGGCTAAATAACAACTCTGACACAACTTACACTCCACCTCACGTCCATGATACATCACTTCCACCAGAAACTGTACCAACAACTGTGTATTTTCACACCACGCCCCTTCCACAGTATACACGATTCGTAACTGCACAGTACAATACACTTTAATGGCTCCACTGAACCTGTTACAGCACACCATTTCAACGAATCTCCAGAAAAGAATAGATCCACCAGTAATATAAAATAATAAGCTACAAATAAATATGACATTACTCTTTCACATAACTGTACATACACAACTTTCCTATGCCACACACAAGCCCCACGTTATATTCCATCTACCCTTGTTTTATCTTATTTTACCAATTTAAAAGAACTACTGTAGTTTATAAAGACTATTATCTAGGCCGCGCCGGTCACTGTAGCCGAGCGGTCTAAGGCATGCACTGTCTTCGCTCGCTCGGAAGCCGGGATCGTGGGTTCGAATCCCACTCAGGGCATGGATGTTTGTGTGCGTTTTTCTGTGTTTGTGTACAGGTAGAGGCCTTGCGACGAGCTGATCACTCGCCCAAGGAGTCCTACCGTATGTGTAAGATCTAGTAAAGCGAAGTGAAACGGAGAGTTTCATGGAGGTAGGCCTAGGCCCAAATTGGGGCTGTAGCGCCACAGAAAAAAAAATTATCTAGGCCGCAGCATAGCTCAGGCGGTTAGCCGCTGTTCTTCCCACGTGGCGGTCCGAGTTCGAGTCCGATCATGTGGGATTTGTGGTAGAAAAGGTGGCGCTGGGGTAGGTTTTCTCCGAGTACTGAGGTCTCTCCGGGGCACGCGGTAGCGTAGTTGGTTGAGGCATTATGCTACAAACCGGAAGGTCGCGGGATTGAATTATTTGATTTTTTCAATTGACCTAATCTTTCCAGCCGCACTATGGCCCTGGGGTCGACTCAGCCTCTAACAGAAATGAGTACCAGGAATATTCTTGGGCGTAAAGGGCGGTCGGCGCGTAGGGCTGACACCCTTACAGCCATCTATGAGCTGACTGTCTAGAAAATGTGGGAACCACAACAACTCACAACGCTATGGGCCTCCACGGCCTGTTACAGGGATACCTTTACTTTTTACTTTACTGAGGTTTCCCCTGCCAATCTTCATTCCACAATCACCATCATCTATCATCTGGGGCTGGTTCAATAGGCCAATAGTGGCCGCAGTTCCGAATGGACTCAGTCTCATCCCAACTAAAGAAAAATACAAAAACAATAATAGTACTACCTTCTGGGAGATTCAAGTTCATGCATTTTAAGATATTTATGCAAGACCAGGGCAGGTTAAAGTCGAGTAGGTTAGTTGTTTTGGGTTTCCTCAGTTACTCCAAGAACACGTCCGGACTTACTTACTTACTTATTTACTCATGGAACTGAGCCCTTCTTGAGGCGCCGCCAATTCTGCAGCTACTCAAGAATTTACCAGCATTTTATGGAACCCGAAAGTTCATTACCGTGTTCACAAGAGCCTTCCACTGGTCCCTATCCTGAGCCAGATCTATCTAAACCATACCATCCCATCCTGCAACTCAAAATACATGTCTTTCTTGTTTAATAATTACTAATTTTTCAATAAATTCGATTCGAAACGCTATTATCCAACCCGTCGAAAGCCTCGTTGAATATAAAAATATCACGAGAAACACGTCACAGTTAACTGCACATTGACATTTTTAAGATAGGTCGTTAAGTAGCCAGCACTACCTCCATTGGCGTTTCCTCTGTTCGCAAATCTGTCTCCCGCATACGTTCGCCTCCCGAGCACGTAGCCAGAGCTCTTCTTATATTCGAATTTATCTGCATAAAATCATTCGAATGTCACAGAATAATAAATCGATTATCGAAAGTGTTCTCGATGTCTCATTCTTCATCTCTTCATAACGTCCCAGTTGTAGCATGAGAAATTGTGGTAAAGCCCCAAGACGTGAACACAATAAACAGGTTGACCTAACTGGAATGCCTTTAAAACGCAGGCTTCTATACGATTTCACAATTACTTACCCATTCCAGGCCGCGCGATAGCTCGAGCGGTTAGTCGCTGGCTTCCCACCGCGGCGGCCCGGGTTCGATCCCGGGTCTGGTCTGGTCAAGTGGGATTTGTGGTGGACATAGTGGCGCTGGGGCGGGTTTTCTCAGAGTACTTCGGTTTCCCCTGCCAATCTTCATTTCACCAAATTCTCCATCATCATAATCACCCGGGGGCAGGCAAAATAGGCCAGTCAGTGGCCGCCGTACGGAGTGTACCCAGTTGGACTCCACCCTCCACTAAGCGAATTAAAAAAATTACCATTCCTGAAGGATTCGTTATGCTCTTTATGGGGAATGAAAATCACTTCACACATAAAAGGCTTTAAAATCCAATTTTTGTCGTTAAATGTTTGAACAGAGTTGTAGGAGTAATGAACGAACAAAGTGTATTGGTTTGTCCCGACGGAGTTGTCTGACCGCAGTCTTCGGCGTGTATTATGCATGCAGCTTACAAGACAAAGAGCAAGGAGCAACCAGCGGTAGTTTCCATTTAGCAAGTCTTTCCTCTCAATTGGGCATATTACTTCTGTCTTCCCCTTCAGTATTTATTTGTTTATACCATATTCTATCTTCCTTCCCTCTTTTCAATTTTTAATCTTCAGTCGTTTATTTTTCCATTATCCCAATTCTTTTTCTTTCCCTCTCTCTGTTCTCATTTTCATTCTTTCTCTCTCTGTACCTTCCCTTGATGAAATTTCTCTTTTCTTTCATCCTATTGTTCCTCTTACCTTAACACTGCTTTCCATCATTTTCTTATTTTCTTCAAAATGCAATCACTTTTCTTTCCCTTGCTTCTATGTCTCATCTCCGCTAGAGTCACGCATGTCATGATTTATTTCTACTTCTGACTGTACAGATTGCCCTGAGTGTGCGCATTCTTAAAAACTGCACAAAAATTAATAAACTTAAGTCAGATCTTTCTCATTTTTGCTGGGAGTATTTCTATCTATCTATCTATCTATCTATCTATCTATCTATCTATCTATCTATCTACCCATATATCTATCCTATCTATCTATCTATCTATCTATCTATATACCCATATATCTATCTATCCTATCTATCTATCTATCTATCTATCCATCCATCCACTCATTTACCTACCTACCTACACACCAATCCATTCACCAATTCATCTATCAATGGCTCTACAGTCTTTTATTGTACCTTGGCCTTGATCTTTTTACACAGTCAGTAAGACTCCTTGGACAGGGGATCAGCCCGTCGAAAAGCCCCACCTGTATACAGAACAACAAAAACAGAATAAACGCACACAGACATCAGTATCTCAAGTGGGATTCGAACCCACGATCCCAGTGTTCGAGCGAGAGAAGACAGTTCATGCTTTAAACAGGGACGTCACTGTAACCGACCTGGGGCTATTATGTCTCATTTTTCAATAAACTTTTACTTAACTTTGACTGAAAGCTGTATAATTTCGAACAGCACGCTGCAACCAGAGGTAACGTTTCTGATTTGTATTCAGAAAGTGCCAAATTTGAATCTCGTCTGGGGCACTGACTATCCTGAATGAGATGTTTCGTTCCTTTCCTCAGTCCCTCCAAGTAAGAGTCCCCCTAGAACATTATTTCAACTTCATTATACGTTATCGTCCAATCAATTGGCACTATATTCCGAGATACTGAAAACGTCGTTAAATAAACAGCGATTAAAATAAATTTATGAGGTTTCTAATTGAAATTCAACAACAACAGCAAGAAACTCCATCAAGTAACTTTTCCTTTCTGAATACGCCTCGTGTTCACATCTGTGAACATTGGTCAACGTCATGTAGGTATTGAACACGACGCGACACAATTACATACGTCAAAGCATTTCCACTTTACACAGTCCCAGACCTCTTGAAACTTTTAACAAGAAAAACGTTTTCTAACCCAGTCTAATGCTTTCGTCCTTATGATAATCCCATCCGTCCACAAAGGGAACTATATGTGACGTGTCTTCACACTCCAGGGCCACTCCGTCACTGGAGTCCACCATAACAGAAACGTCAAACATTCTACAAAGTCTGTACAACACCCTGACATAAAATGTGAGACTCGTAAATATTTCACTGAACACAGAGAACTCCGTGGCCTGTAGTCTGCAAGCGAACTATACCGACCGAGCGACCGCCGCTTGTCGGCGAAGTTAGTGCCAACTTTTGCGGATAGAGGACGTCACGGGTTCATCGCAACGGTTCCCCACGGCCGTTAATCTCGGTTTTCTAGATCGACAAACAGAGAAAAAAGTAAAAAACTGAAGTCAATTAACCATAAACTTTTGTGGAAGTGACTGATTCATTACATTAAATATTATGTTGGATCTGATAAAAGAAATCTGGCGTAATGACAACCAACTGAAGATCAGAGCAGAGCCAGATCAGAAATCATAATATTGTATATATCTTAGGCACTGAACAATATATCTCTATGGAATAGAATTGTTATGGCGCTGCGTGAGACTGGTAGACAAGTGCAGTGGCGGAGTTCTGGTTGCAAAGGTCACTAAATCTGTTGGTAGGTCGATCTGCCGACAATATCGTCTCTGTTGACAGTTGCACAACGCACGCAGTCACAGGAGCAAGACACAACACACATGAATGTAGGAAGAGTGCTCCCACAGAGGAGAATTGTCGTGATTCGCGTGCTGAGATACGACGTAAGGATGACGAATCCTGAAAAGTTTTAATATTTAAAATCTATTATTATATATGACGAATATATATTTTAGTCATTTTAGAATGAAGACGTCATGGCATGCAGTGCAGTAGTTTGAAGTGCATAGAGACACACCTGAAGATGGCAAATTAGTGCTGAAACATGTAGCGTAAAAGTGAAGAGAAAGGTGAAATTAAATAAACAGTGTACACTGTAAGACGTTCAGCATAAATACACATCATGGACATGAACCAGTACAACAGGACACTAAAATATAACTTTACATTCTTTTTATATTTTACCCCCCAGTTTCTGGAAGACACCTAAAGACGCACAACGCCGCGAAGACTAGGGACCCACTTTACGTGGGTAATTATAAGATAAATTTATAGAACAAGCAAATACCTCAAATTAAGCATGGAGGGCTAACTAGTTAGGTAGTCTTTGGAGTTAGGCAACAGGTAAAGACAGTGAAATCTTTTGCGTGCTTAAGCATCGCGCTGTAAAGGCGTATGGAGTAGGGGAGGTAGAGCTCCAAACATACTTAATTTGGGTATTAAAGGCAAGCGAAAAATTAGTTTCAAGCTCGGACCTATTTATCCCCGGAGACTTACTTTATGGACATTTCCTATTAAGACTAAATGTTACTAATATAGATCTTAAACCAAATAAACAACTCNTATAGGAGTATTTAAATATTTGTGCGGGTTGCATAACGCCAGAGCACACGACGGAGGTATATTTTTGGGCAGAGATGAAGGGGAACTATTTAAACAAAATTAATGTATGCTAGTTTTCATTCTTAAACTTTTAAATTTTTTAACTTCTCAAACTTATAATCCAAAAGAAAACGCTACGAATGAGGAGGGTTACATAACGTCAAAGAAGCACACGAAGGGGGTGTACTTTTTTGTACAGCCTAGAGGGGACTATTTAAAAAAAAACAGTGTTTGCTAGTTTTCTTTTTAAACTTTTAAAATTTTTTAACTTCTCAAAATTTTAATCCAAAATACAAGAAGCTACGATTGAGGAATTCTTATAATTATTTATAGACAGACTTGTAACAAAATGTTTTCTAATTTTAAATAAGTTCACATAACCTTATAAGACACACAAACATGAATATTTCGTAAAATAATGTCACGTGATATGGAATATGACTATAGATAGGATTTTAGATTGATAATCGGATTTACTGAACTCTTTAATTCAGCGCGTGACTATATTTTACATTACACTGTTACATACACACTAGCGTCCACAGTCACGTCTTCACTACCGTTGCTTGGTAACGGCCACAATATTAAAACAATTTTTTATTAAATATTTGAATATTTCACTATTAATAAAAACGACATTATTCTACTTCGCCTGCCATGAGACCTGCTGATACACTACAAGTATAGAAGTATATGATTCATACATTACATTCCACAAGAAGGAGAACGCCGGATGAAATTCTTGAAAGCAAGCAAACGTAACAGGGCCGGCTTACTGCTGTGTCGTATCGAACAATTTTCTTTGTAACGCCCTGTAACGGGGACATTAGTAATATGCATGGAAGGTAAAATTGCCCGTTCCCTGTATTTAGAATAGCGTGTACAAAACACAGCACGTAATTTCCGTACAATAGACCTATTTTTATACATTAGTCGTGGGAAACCACGAACCATTTCCTTGTGATAAGCGCCTGAGGTTAAACACACTTTCGGATAATTACGACTGTCCTACAGAAATGAGGTCTACATATTCGATTTCAAATATAAAGGTTAAATACTGTCTGCTGGAGTGCGATACCTCATAGACCCATACAAGTTCGCCGACTTTCCGGATAAACCGTCGCTCCGAAATGTTATGGGAATTACCGGATTGCAGGCCCTCACACTGTTAACATACACGCCTCATAGTCACCGCTGTAACAACTTCAAATATGACACAAACAAGCAAAGTCCCTTGTTTTAGTCCGCAAGCGAACTATACCGACCGAGCGACTGCCGCTTGTCGGCGAAGTTAGTGCCAGCCTTAGCGGATAGAGGGTGTCACGTGGTCAGCGCAACGGATCCCCACGTTAATTTCGGTTTTCTAGACCGGAACCGCTATTTCCTTGAAATAGCTCCTCAATTATCCTCACGAAGCTGAGTCGACCACGTTCCAGACCCACTACCTCTGAGAAAATCTAATAGCGCCGGGAATCGAACCCGGGCCTCTGGATCTGTAGCCAGGAACTCTGACCACTAGACCACAGAGGCGGTTCAAATATGACATATTTAATATTAATTTCCTGAAGATTTGATGTGAAACTGATGGACTAATAACTACGTTTTTTTTATTTAACGTCGTCTTACTCATGTATTGGTTATATAACGTTGAATTCGAGGATTATCACAGACGCTGAAATGAGGAAGAATTCAGTTGAGGCGCGAGTTTAAGTGTCCATTCGGTCGTTTGCTTGGATTAACTGAGGTATTTCATAAAAGTCGGCCACTATACAGTTCTACCAGTTTTAATCAACCAACCGATACATCCCCGAGGTGCACAGCGTAACCAAATGAGCTCCACAGTGGGCCTTTCATCAGAAAGGTACAATCTCTCAAGTTGTAAATGAATTTTATAGCCTTTTATGGAACTCGAAGATTCATTACGGGGTTCAAAAGAGTCCAGCTCGGAGCTTTATGGCGAACAAAAAAAAACGTATTTTTACAGCCTATTTATTCAAGATCTAGTTTAACCCTTCAGAGCCCTGTGGTACCACTCGCTTTAACATACTAAAAACTCTGAATTCTGACCCCACAGTGTGTCTGTGTACTCTGTATATTTCTCGTAATACCCAGAGATTACTTCTCTAAGCAGCATTAACCGGTTGGTCTCTGTAGCGGAGACGTAATGTGTTTCCTGTGAGGTTAGAACTTAATTCTTATATTATGTATAGAAAATTCAGTCTTTAATAGGTTAATGTTGTCACATTTTGGGGGGGCCTGTGACTACAGACGGGGTATGGATTGGATAATTGGATTTATTGACCACTTGTACACACCACTCGGAACTCAGTCAATTATTGCGCTATCGTTAATCTCCACACTTCACAAATCGGCACAGCACAAGATAACCCTTTTCAAGCCTGCTCTGTCTTAACCAGCCTTTTCCTGGCAACGGCATCTAACAGCTAATCTCTCAACTGAACTAGATCGCCATCTCTTCTCAGCCTCCTTGAAGAGCTGATCTGCATTAAGCACACTTAAAGTCTTCTCTTCACAGAAGACTGGACATACCAAGTCAAAGGAGTATGGGGGAGTGAATGTATGGATCCACATTTTCTTGACCTCGGCACTAGTTGGATGTGAGTTGTCAGCTTCACTCCCAGGCCGCTTTAACCCTAGGGAAAGTGCCCCCGGTACTCAATGGGTATGAGTGTGTCTTATTATTATTATTATTATTATTGGAGGGGGTGGGTTTCCCCATGCACCGCAACTAATAGACTATTGTACGTCCTCCTTTGATATTCTACCAGTCGCCATACCCTGCCGGTACTGGTGCTCGCTATCTGTCCCGTTCAGCCAGCTAAGCTGGCAGTGGTTCCCGATACTTCCCCATCTACCGGAGGCATTGGAAACTACTTGGGCGGGAAACTTTACCTAATTTTGCTCAGAGGTCTCCTAGATACATGAGGATTTTTTTACGTGCCGTAAATCCACGACACGGGACCCACGGCTTAAAGTCCTTCCCGGATGACTTGTTCCCTGAATTTTTCCGCCCTTAAAAATTCCACGACCTCCGCCGGGTTTGAACCCGGTACCTTGAGTCATGAGGTGGAAACGTTACCCCTAGACTACGGAGGCCGCAGATATGAGCGTGTAACTACAAAGTTAATGTAAAATGTATATGAGTTCTGTGTTGTAGAAGTTGCAATAATATTGGGATGTTTCAATGTAGGACCAGGGAATCAAACCCCGGCATCCGAAAATATAAACTGCAACGAACCTTCTAACATATTCAAGAACTCAAGAATTATATGTCACGGTTGCGTGTGCACGCTGTTACACACATGTTGAATCTATTCAACGCGGTCGACTTTCAGAAAATAATTCTCCTTAAAGCGCTGGCAGCATTACAGGTCCTTGTAACTCTTACATGCAAACTGCCAGAACACGATTTAGGCCAGCTCCCAAACTGGCACTTCTACAGGATTTATGTACTGTCAGTCATCGCTACAATCTCGTGAGCAATACACCAAAGTCTACCGTGCACAATTCCTCTTTTGCATACGCACCCCGTTTTACCTAACGCACGAATGTGGTGCTTTGTAATCTTTAAAATTCGTTCTGTAGTAAAGTCAGAATTGCCGGATTTACATTTTATTGCCATGCTATGGCCGACAATGAAGGCTACTTGCTACAATTTTCGGGTCAAAATGGGAAAGCAGAAGAGAAGGGAGACGCGGAAGAGTAGGAAATGAAGAAATATAAAGAAAACGAAAGGAAGAACGTAGAAGGGTAACATGAGAAGAGGATGAAGACAAAACTGAAAAAGAAAATGGCGTAAGAGGATAATAAGAGAAAGAATAAGGTAGGAAAGAAGAGAAAAATAATGAACAAAACAAGAAGGGTTCTTCGAGGTACCCTAAGGGCATCTTGAAAGGGAGAAGCAGAGTTGGTTTTCTTACTCGCGGTTTCTCAGGTCCAACCATATAAGGCTAACTCCACGGAGAACAGTTCCTCTTCAGAGGAAGTCGCAAGGTTGGACAAAAATATCCACGCCTGTTGTGAAACCCGAAGATTACTTATCGTGTTAACTAGAACCAGACACTTGTCTCTATCCTGAGCCAGAAGAATCTAATCCATCTCACTCATATGTTACTTCTTTGATGTACGTTTTATTCGTGATGCTTTACTCCCATTTAAACAATCTGAGTTTCGTAAATGTTTCTCTTGAACATTTTCCTGTCAAAATTTTGTATGCATTTCTCATCTTCCTCATGCGCTGTACATGACCCATTCGTCGA
This sequence comes from Cryptotermes secundus, assembly GCF_002891405.2. Lineage (NCBI taxonomy): Eukaryota > Metazoa > Arthropoda > Insecta > Blattodea > Kalotermitidae > Cryptotermes > Cryptotermes secundus. The sequence goes on along the minus strand of NW_019742556.1, from coordinate 172,476 downwards.
ACCCCCCTTCATTTGATCACTTTGTGCTCTGTGAAGTCTTCATGTGTGCTGCAGTGACAGTGAGACTGTCGTAAATCCGTTGCCAGAATACGACTAGTAAAGACTGAGATTATTATTGCGTGTGTAACGGTGAACTGTAAAGTGCGTACATCAACGATAGCGCTGTATCAATTATCCAATCCAAAACCCGTATACAAGTCACGCACATCCATACACGTGACAGTATAATAATAAGAGTAATGTTAATAATTCTTTCAATTCAATTAAATTCAATTCTTTATTATTCATATGCTCAGCCAACAGCCGCAAGGCCAATTACAGACACAGCACAGTGTAGATAAAAGTAGTTACATACTGGACAATAATAATTTTTCAAAACATCCCTTCTATTTATTCACGTTCTAACACAATAGCGCAAAGACCAATTGTAAAAGAAGCACTAACAAAGATGAAATCAAACAAATATACGTACACATGAAGACAGTCCAAGGACACTGGGAAAAATACAAATTATTATTATTATTACATGCAGTGTTCGCTTATTATAGGCCACCCGCTGTTGGCAAGTACTTAAATGAAAGAACCAAACTGAATTAGAAGCAATGGCAAGCGAAGTAGGAGGTGTGAACTTTACTCAAGGAAAGGAAACGTGCCCCGGTAATGAAAACTGAAGGTGACAGAACACAAACGTGAAAACCTAATGTAAAGAGCGGACAGAGATCTACTTCGGTATCAGAGAAGCGTCTGTGCTAATTTATTATTCAAACCGGAATGCGGGGATATACAGCACACTTACGCTGACACAGGTATGTTGTGGAAATCATGTTGACGTTTTTGTAAACGCATTTCCGACTTCAGCCACCGCTGTTCCTATATTGTTATTCTCATTCCTGCTCTCTTTCCGTGCAACGGCTTGGGGGGGGGGTGATGTATGTCTTTGTGGGTTTCAAGTGAGAAGGCTGCAGCGTTTTGAAGGGGCAGGAATTTTTTTATACAATAAAATATATGACTGCGCTTTTGGGCCCCATGCTGAGATCCTTGCCGTCCCCTGCAGGCAGTGATTCGTAACGCAACCTCAGGCACCCACCACAGTGCTGTGGCAGCGCCACTGAACCTAGCGACAAATTAAATAATTTGTTTCTGATTTTTTTTTTTTTTACTTTCTTTCTGTTCTTCCCTCTCTCGCTTGTATCGTAAATTGTGTTTCAAGACTTTCAGACTGATGTTGCGTTTAACGAAACGGTTGTACAGATCACATATAATAGCATCCACGGTAAATGTAGAGGCCTCCCCTGGATTAATTAATAAAGCACCAAGCCACAAAAGAAATATGGAAAGTGAAGGTACATCTAACCGGTCTGTCTTCGATCGTTTGGAAACCGGGATCGTAGGTTCGAATCCCACTCAGGGCATGGATGTTTGTGTGCGTATTTCTGTGTTTGTGTACAGGTAGAGGCCTTGCGACGAGCTGATCACCCGCCCAAGGAGTCCTACCGAATGTGTAAGATCTAGAAAAACCGAAGTGAACGGAGAAGTTCATGGAGGTAGGCCTAAGCCCACTGGGGCTGTAGTACCAAGGGCAAAAAAAAGAAGGTACATCTCCTTCGCTCATAACCTTAACACTCGACGGGTTTTAGATTGGATATTGGATTTATTGACCACTTAAACACACAACTCGTAATTACACTTAATTATAACGCCATCGATGATCTACTCACTTTACAATTCACCGTTGCACTCGCACTAGGATTCTCAGCATTCACTAGTCGTGTCCTGGCAACGGATTTATGACAGTCTCACTGTCACTTCGAATCACATATGATCATCGCCTGATTCCTTTCTTGGCATTATTCTATAGATGTCAATTCCGAGGACTCGATTAAATTCAATTCCTCTGTTCCCAAGTTCATATCCCGGCAGGCGGGCGTCCCGAAACTCGACTCTTCAATATATTCTACTCAATTTAATTCTTCTTTTTAACCATTTTGTATGGACCCCACGGAAAACACTGTCTTCAATTATCCCGTATTGTTTCAGGCGTGTTTACAGCACCGTTACATAGCAACGGCCGCGGCGCGGACCACACAGAAAACATCCTCTCTATTGTTAACGCATGTTTACCGCGGGCAATGGGTATACATATCACAATATCGTGGAACCCGAATGTTCATTACCGTGCACATAAGAGCCCTCCAATAATCTCTGTCCTGAGCCAGCTTAATCTAGCCCATCCTATCTCTTGAAAATATACAGAAATATTTTCAACTGCCAGAAATATTATAAAATGTGATCAGACTCTTTCAATTAAAGGTTTAGTAATTCCTATTTCATTCTGTGTGATATTTCCGAAAGTCTTTTTGGAATTTCCTCACGTGTGACTGAAGCACCTTACGTAAAAAGGACTTGCAGGTCACAGCGAGATTTACATACCATTAAATTTTTATTTTAATGACAACTTTTATTCATCAAGACTTGGAGCTGTCATCATAATTAAGGGAATGCAAAAGAAATTTCTCTGACACTCATTAGGGGGAAGGAATAATGGATGAAGTTTCGCTTTCAGAAAACTTCAGTTATTGCAAGGAATGTTAATACGACAACTGACAAGATGGAGCCAAGTTGATGTCAAAGAAGTATGAAAACAAGTGAGAGTTTTCTTTAAAACTTAATTCCCTTATGCTAACTGTAAAGTTGGGACTGAGGCAGGTGTTGCCAACTGCCAACCTTACCGCTCCTCCGCCCTCCCTAATTCAGTATCACAGATTGTACGAAAGCAACGTAAACGCTTTCAGAGTAATTTCAACACAGGAATTGCATTCATTCATTCATCTATGACTCTACAGCACTTTGTTGGGCCCTCGCCTCTTCTTCAGTCCCGTAATCAATTTTACGCAGATGGTAGGACTCCTTGGATGAGTGATCAGCCAATCGCAAGGCCACTACCTACACACAGAAAAACACAAACACAGAATAAACGCAAACACAGATATCCATGCCTTGTATAGTATTTGAAACCATGACTTCAGGATTCGAGAGAGCGAAGAAAGTTCATCCCTTAGACCGCGCGAATGTTGTGATCGGCTCAGCACAGGAACACAAACTCCGTGGTTTTATTCCGCACGCAAACTATACCGACTGAGCGACCGCCGCTTGTCGGTGAAGTTAGTGCCAACTTTCGCTGATAGAGGGTGTCCCGTGGTCAGCGTAACGAATCCCCACGCCCGTTAATTTCCTTGAAATATCTGACCAATTATCTTCACGAGGCTGAGTGGGCACCGTTCTAGACCCATTAATTCTCAGAAAATCTGGTAGCACCGGGAATCGAACCCGGACCTCTTGATCTGTAAACCAGTAACACTGAGAGGCGGTCAGCAGAGAAACACGGAATCAAATATTAAGTAACATGAATATAATATTGAGAGATGAGCATCTGACACTTCAGAGGACAATTTATGGTAGGTCCTGATTGTTTACTAATAAAACAGAAGTCCTGGCTATTGATAATAAGACCAATCGAAATCAAACAATCGGCCCTTCAAGCAGAACAGATCCAAAAATTGTATCCACAATTATTCACTTGTAACAAAAATATTTCATAACATAACATAACATTTCTCGCGATACATCTGCGCTCGACTGATCATGTTTTCACTTTAATTTCCTATCTGCGTACCTTCCCATCTTCTCACCTCTTTATTTCTTTCTCTTCCTCTGTTTCTTTTCCTTTATAATTACCTCGCCTCATCTCCTGTTCTCTCCTCTTCCATCGCTTTAGCTTTGCTTCGCCTGACTAGTGACGGAACGCTCTGGAAGTGCGAGGAAACCAACAAGTACAAGCGGAGATATTCAACCCGCACTGACGAGAAATTCTGTTCTAGATCCGACGACATTGTGCGCCGATTCCAAAACATGCCAATGGTCTATCCTGCATGCACAAATGTTGGGAATTTCACTTCAAACTAGTGAAACAGTGTATGATACAGTCAACAATCAGAGGCATACACACATGCCATTTGCATAACATATTTCCTGAAACTCGTGTTTTCATTCAGAACAGGGAAGAGGCGTAACAGAGCAGGAATTTGCATTCTTCCTGATCCGACAAACACAGCTACGTGGTAATCACTCACGCATGGAGATGTGCACTTCTTGAGGAGACCCCAATTCTGCAGCTACTCAAGAACTTCCCAGCATTTTATGAAACCCGAAGGTTCACCATCAGTACAAAAGAGCCCTTCACTAGTCCCTGTCCTGAGCTAAATCAATCAAATTTATACCATCCCATTCTATCTCTCTAAGATCCATTTTAATATTATCCACCCACCTACGTCTTGGTATTCCTAGTGGTCTCTTTCCTTCTGGCTTTCCCACCAATATCCTATACGCATTCCTCGTCTCCCCCATTCGTGCTACATGTCCTGCCCACCTCATCCTCCTTGACTTGATCATTCTAATTATACTTGGAGAAGAGTACAAGTTATGAAGCTCCTCATTATGCAGTTTTCTCCAGCCTCCTATCACTTCATCTCTCTTCGGTCCAAATATTCTCCTCAACACCCTGTTCTCAAACACCCTCAGTCTATGCTTCTCCCTTAATGTCAGAGACTAAGTGTCACACCCATATAGAACCACAGGGAAAATTATAGTTTTGTATATTCTAATTTTTATGTTTTTAGACAGCAGATGGGAACACAAAAGGTTCTGGACTGAATGGTAGTAAGCATTACCGAGTTCAGTCTCTTCTTAATTTCTTCCTGAATCAGGTTTTGATTTGTTATCGTTGTTCCCAAATATCTGAACTGTGCCACATTTCCAAAACACCTGTTTCCTATCTTCATATCATGATTTTGCCCTGCATTTTGGTGACGAGACAGCAGATACTGTGTGGTATGAACCAGAAATGGCTGTATATTTGTTTCGAATTATCTGCACTCACCATTTAAAGGTACACGTGAAAATATTTTAAGGTTATTAAAGACAGACACCAGAATTATTCTCTGGTGGCACAATGGCAGCATAACACAGGTTTGTGTACAGTCACTTATCATTATCTCTTCCGATGACATGTGAGTCGGCCATCACGTACAGTATTTACCAAAAACAGAATAAATTTAAAAATAAAGAAATGAAAATAAAATATTTATTTCCAAATACGTACTGTAAAGTGACAAGTCTCGGAGCAGACTGTTTCCTGACAAATCATCAGTCTCTCAGCTAGTCAAGAAAGTATTAACTCTTTATGAAACCATAAGGTCACAAGAGACAGCCAATGGACTATATCCTGAGCAATATAAATCCAATCCACATGTTATCATCCCATTTCTTCAGAAGTAATTCTGTTTTCTCATCTACGTCCAGTTGTCTCTCGTCTTCGAATTTTCCAGCATCAAAATGGCGTTTCCTAGATGATATCAGTGTATATTCATGAGTATTGTATAGAAATATGGAGAATATTTTTACACACACTGTGGCACCTCACTAACCTTGTTAATCTCTCATTAAACAAGGATAAAACTGGTCGACTATTACATGCATATCATATTCTCTCTCATAGATTCATTTTGATTTTAATGAAGGAATATTAATTCCTTCAGAAGTACAGGGATTTCACAAACAGTACTTCACCCGACACAGCTGTAAACTTTCCTAGTTACATGAAGTTGGCTAATATGGCAGCAGTTCACAACAATGAGTGGCTGGCGCACTGCCGCACAAGCTGTGCTGGGCGATATTGCAGAGAGCTGTAACCACTCCTCGCCCTAAACACAAACGTAACATGTATAAGAGGCAATAAAACAGACGGACACGCGGAGGGATATATCCTTGTCGGAAGGCTATTGGCTTTCCTTACAAGCAGCGAAATACAAGCTATAGGAGACCAACAAAACACATTCACAGTACAAGCACTTCAAAGGTCTACTGTTACTAACAAAAGAGTTAAATAATAGATACATGTCACGTATTACGCTAGTTGACGCCGTCGTATCTACAGGGAGGCAGTGCGGGGTACAATGGTAACAAAATAATAATGCATGAGATAGGTAAAGTTGCCCCTGTAGTTAATTAATTAAGCAATATGCCATGAGGACGTATGGAGGTAAAAGTGCAGCTCTATCATTCTTGACCTCAGCACTACATGGAGATGAGTGGTCAGCTTCACGCTCTTGGAGCTTTAACCAAGGGTAAATGGTCCCCAGTACCCATTACATAGGCCGGTGGGTGGACCCTAGAGATGGTCTGGACGTTATGACAAGAGAAGAACCTTGCTCCTGCTGGGAATCGAACCCCGGCCGTCCAACCCGTAGCAAATCTTTATACTGAGTCATCCTGGTTCTTGAATTATATATGTACATATGCGTTTAAATACGAGGGACAGTCAGTAAATAGGTCACAAATTAAAGTAAAACAGCTGAATGTATTAGATTTTCTATGTGAATCACTAGTTAGCAGCATAATCCAACTGCATGAGAGTCTAGGTAGCAGATTCGCATGCGCATGTTCAGAGGCTGGTTTCAGTAGTCAAAATGGCGACAGCGCTTGAGGAGTGAACTACCGAAGAGCAGCCTTCTATTTCGTGTTTCTTGTGCGCAGGATTCGACGCGACGGATATTCATGATGAAATTTTTCCTGTTTATGTTGGGAAATGTTTGTCGCGTAAAGCGTTTTACAACTGGGTAGAGAAATTCTGTCAAGGACTTCCGAAAGTCGCAGATGATACCCGACGCGGTGTAGAAGTGATTGAGACAACAGTCAAAAGACTTCTATGCTGCGGGTTTCGACACAATGGTAAAGCGATGGGACAATTGTATCAATGCTGATGGAGAATGTAAAGGAATAATTTTGTTCAGGTTCGAATATCACACGTCTTACGTTTTTTATCGTTTCTTTCAATTTACCTGATCCTTCCAGCCGCACTATGGCCCTGGGGTCGACTCAGCTTCTAACACAAATTAGTAAAATAAAGTAAAAAAGTAAAGCTATCTCTGTAACAGGCCCATAGGATTGTGAGACGTTGAGGGTCCCACATTATCTAGACAATCGGCTCAAAGATGGCGGTAAGGTTGCCAGCCTTACGAGCCGGCCGCGCTTTACTCCCCAATAAAATTATTTAATTAATTCCTGGTACTCTGTTAGAGGATGAGTCGACCCCAGGGCCATAGTGCGGCTGGAAGGATTAGGTCAATTGAAAAAAATTCAGTGACTTCATCGGGACTTGAACCGGCGACATGGCTTGTAGCATAGACCCTCAACCAACTACGCTACCGCGTGCCCCCAACAGAAATGAGTACCAGGAATATTTTCGGGGGGGTAAAGGGAGGCCGGCGCGTAAGGCTAACAATCACACCGCCATCTGTGAGGCTACTGTCTAGAAAATATATGAGCCTCAACCTCTCACAACTCTATGGGCCTCCACGGCCTGTTACAGGAATAGCTTCACTTGCTTACTTACTACATGTAAGGAAGGAGCGAAAGGAACATTGCGTGCATGGAAAAGTATTAACTGAAGACTATATCTGTAAGGCGGACACTCAAAGATTAAAAAGGAACAAGAAAGACGAAAATACTGCTGCTGGTGGTAATGAAGGAAAATGAGAGGATGGAAAAGACGAGTAAGTGGTTAGGTAAGTGGTAAGAAACTGTCGTAGTCCATTTAAATATTCTCTCCCGGAATTCATGTACAGGAACTAAGCGAAATAATTAAGCCTGTTGCCCTGACAAGATAAGAGCCAGAGATATTACAAATATGAATCATGTATGAGCTAATGTAAATATGCCGTCCAGGAAACATAACACGGACCTTCTGTGTGCAGCAAATCACCGTGATGAGGAGCATCTGGCGATTCATAAGCACCAGAAATAGCAAATATACACGTCAAACATCTGAACAGTGAACAGTGCGTACCCACGTCACAACCAGCCGATTCATAAACTCGTACCGTTTCCCTTCGAATTCAGGGCGTAATTTTGGCGGTTAGTTCCGCACGAGGCCGTACTGAGGCGCATTCCCACTACGGAGGCCAAGATTCGAGGCAAGATCAGGTCATGTGGGATCTCTGGTGGACAAAGTGGTATTGGGGCGGGTTTTCTCAGAATAATTCGGTTTCCCCTGCCAATTCGCATTCATCTATCATCCTGGGCTGGTAAAATAGACCAAACAATGGTCGATGTACAAAGTAGACTCAGTCTCACTCCACCCCAAGAAATTAAAAAAAAAACTACTTCCACTCGACGTCATTACGCAATACTAGACACTGTCCAAAATGCAATGCTCAAGCCACGGGTGAAAAGATCCCCCCACGTTCCCCGCTGGGGAGGAGTTTGTCCTCAGAGCCGGTTTCGTCGCGGTAAAAGTAAAAACCAGAACAGCCTAAGTGGGATGTGAACTCCAGCCCTCAAAGCAGCAGTCAGTTAACATTCTAAAGAGTAACAAGACAGAGAGAGAGATAGGGGAAAATGTGGGAGGGAGCGAGACATTACATTTGGGGGGGGGCAAGTAAAATTTCCCTTCCACCGTGTTTTAAAGTAATTCAAATTGAGATATGAACAAATTGAGAAGCTGATATTTTATTTTCTGAAGTTACCGGTCAGAATAGCGAGGTGGGCGCAGCGACTACGGGCTGGATGACAGAGGGTTCGGAGTTCGAATCCCGGTAGGGTCAGTAATTATCCCTTCTCTTCATCGTCCAGACCGTCTCTGGTTCCAACCCAGTCTCCTATCCAATGGGTACCGAGGGCTCTTTCCTCAGTGGTAAAGCGGCTGGAGCGTGAGGCTGACACCTCACTTCCAACTAGTGCTGAGGTCAAGAAAACGTGGGTCTATACATCCACTCCCCCATACGCCTTCATGGTGTAGCGCTTAATTAGTTAAGCACAGGGATAAATTCACTTTATTACTCTTAATGTTACTGCTAAACCACTGTAAAATGAACGTTGTGGAAAATAATATGATTAATTAAATGGTGCAGAATTCCGCTTAATGACGTCACGGCCTCTCAGCTTGTCAAGAAATTACCCGCCCTTCACAAATTCCGACTGTTCAGCCCCGGTTTCACAAGTGTGCACTATTGGCCGCTATCCCGAGTCAGATGAATAAGTTCATGCGCTTTAAGACTGATGTTACTCTCCAACGTCTGAGGCTCTCACAAGATCGCTATCCGTCTGGATTATGGCGTTTCGGAGGAACGGCCTGCTTCCATCTTCACGTCTACCATAAAAATATGGAGGCAGCAAATTCTTCCAAAGCTTCAGTACTGATCTACCAGAATATACGGACTCATCCAAGAAGACTGTAATAAACTTTCTCAATATGAATAGGTAGAAGAGGAATGCATATAGGATATTGGTGGGAAAGTCAGAAGGAAAGAGACCACTGGGAAGATCAAGACATAGGTGGGTGGACAATATTAAAATGGATCTTAGAGAGATAGGATGGGATGATATTGGTTGATCTGGCTCAGGACAGGGACCCGTGGAAGGCGCTTGTGAACACGGTAATGAACCTTCGGGTTCCATAAAATGCTAGAGAGTTCTTGAATGGTAGCTTCTCAAGAAGGGCTCAGCTGCGTGAGTGAATACTGCCCTTTATTCATGGTCTCTCAAATTTCTTCTCCTCAGGTTTTCTAACTAAAATTTTGTGCTCGTTCCTTGCCTCTCCAACAAGAGCATCTGCATGACCCCAAATGTAATAATGTTGAACCTAAAAGAATTCCACTGATTTGGTGTCGGCTGCCTCTTAAGTTTGAGTCAGTTCCATTTTCAGTCATATAAATTAGTTTGTCGTGCTCAGCACGTGACACGTGCACGATAAAGAGCACTTTCCTTTGTTCAGCCATCAAGATCTGTCAGATTTAAATCGATTCAAACGGTGATTGTTACCTCGTATCGCGATCGTTGCACTCAGTGGGATAACCCAGTCTTTTGAGATACGTGTAAACCCCTTCAGTTCAATCAGACTCAATGTGTAACGCACACAAAGAAAAATGAAAACACGTGTTAATACTTTATTCTTTCGAGGTTTTTCAGAACCTATATGTCTCGACGCCGATCATAGTGGCCGCGCCGTCTAAGGCATGAACTGTCTTCGCCCGCTTGAATACTGCGGTCGTGGATTCGAATCCCAATCGAGGCACGGCTATTTGACTGCGTTTATTCTGTTTGTGTTGTGTCGTGCAGGTAGCGGCTCTGTGGCGGGCTGAACCCCGCCCAACGTGTCCTGCCAACTGTCTAAAGATTAAGACACTGAAGTGAAACGAAGCGTTACACAGATTCCATATATGAATGAATATGTCTCGACATTGATAACAGTGGCACGCGGGACTGGTAAAATGTAAAACTATCCCTGTAACAGGCCGTGAATGTGCAGAGGGGTTGTGAGACTTCGAGGATCCCACATTTTCTCTAGAAAATCGGCTCACCGGTGGCTGTAAGTTTGTCAGTCCTACACGCCGCCGGCCCTTTACCCCTCTGGAAGATTCCTGGTACTCATTTCCGTTAGAGGCTGATTCGACCCCAGGGCCACAGTGCGGCTAGAAGGATTAGGTCAACTGAAAAAATCCACCTCATGGAGAGTTGAACCCGGGACCTTCCAGCTTGTAGTATAGTGCCTCAAGCAACTACGCTACCGTTTGCCCTTTCGCGAGACTTTGTATCGCTAATTAATGAAATTCAAGAAGAATTAAGAAATGGTCCTTTTATGAAACCCGAAGACACACGAGTGTTCACAAGAGCGCGCCAGTGCATCGCATCCTCAAGCATATGAATCCTGTGAACAGCCACAAATCCTATTTCTTTAAGATCCATGTTTATATCAGGACCTTTACGCTATCACTGGTTTTCCCCGAACAGCCTCCTTCCTTTTTGTTTCCAATTCAATTCTCGCAAGCATTTTTCACCTTAGGCCCGGGACAGTCCAGTCGATACAACGACGGGCCACTGGCTGGACTGTCGGGGTTCGGTTAGCGGTAGGGGCAAGAAATTTATCCCTCCTTGACAGGGTCCCTACCGGCTCTGGGGCACAGCCAACCACTTCCCAACTAGAATCGGGGGCCCTTTCTCCAGAGGTAAAATATTTCGAGCATGAAGCTGACCACTCACCTATATACAGTGCCGAGGGCAAGAATGGTGGCGTTATAACTACACTCCCCTATACACCATACTATTATTTACACATTTATAGTTTATTTTACAAAGCTAAGTAAGAATAATTTGCATAGACGGTCAAATGGTGGGACGACAGTGAATAACGAATTAGACAGGATGTGGAAGGAAGTGGTAAGGAAAAGGTAAGTTGTCCCTATGCTTAACTAATTAAGCACTACTCCTTGAAGGCGTATGGGGGAGTGGATGTATAGATCCACACTTTCTTATCTTCAGCACTAGCTGGAGGTGAGTGACCAGCTTCACACTCCTGCCGCTTTTTCTCCGGGGTAAGAGCCCCCAGTATCCAATGGATAGGTGGCTGGGTGGGCCCCAAACCCGGTCTGGATTACGTGGAGAAAATTCTTGACCCTATCGGGACTCGAACTCCGACCCCTCAGTCATCCAGCCAGTCGCTATACAGACTACGCTAACCCGGCTGACTAATTTAAAGGGGATCAACTACCTACAAGTTTTCCTGGAAGGCATGAGAAAAAGCATGAAAGGCCTCAGTCGGGGAAGCGCTTATCGCGGACAGGGACACGCTCCGCAAATATCCTGACGCTGAGCGCTTGGCACGGCTAAGAAACTGCTCAAAAATGCCAAGCATTCTCGTAATTACTTTTAAAAAGCCAAGAGGAGTTTCCGGCTGCTTAGCAAAGTTTGTCTTCCAGTGCATTATTTGAATACAGCTTCAACATTCGTATTTACCACATGCACTGCCTGGCAAACGGCCATGTTGGCACGTGCCACTTGCCTTTTAAGCTGTGAGGCAACAAAATGTCTGCCCTAACAGTAACTGGAGCATGTCCCTTAAATACACAGTGCTATACAGTATTTTTAGACCGATTCACAACAGGAGACCTGTAACGGAGAGGTTACGTATGGGACATGATTTTACCCGTGGACCTACCTATTCAATTCGCCGAGATAAAATTACATAATACGATAGACTGAATCTTGAACAGCAGATTACTACCTTATGGAATATTATATCATACAGTCTAGTATAAAAGTTAGCAGATATTTCGGGAGCGTTTTCGAGAGTCATTCAACGAAAGTCGCGGCCGTGTACATAACAAGGATCCCGGGTTCAGACATCTGCTTAAAGATGAACTACCATGATGTGTTCCGTGTTTTTCCTCAGTACCTACAAGTATCTTTTTTGCTAGTGGGGTAGGACGTACTGCGGCCACTTCTGGCCTATTGTACCAGACACAGATGATAGGTGAGGGTGATTGTGGAGCAATTGGTGGAATGAAGATTGGCAGGGTAAACCGAAGTACTCCGAGAAAACCTGCCCCAGCGCCACTTTGTCCACCACAAATCCCACTTGACCAGACCCGGGATCGAACCCAGGCCGCCGCGGTGGGAAGCCAGCGACTAACCGCTTGAGCTATGGCGCGGCCTACCTACAAGTAACTTCCAGTCGACGTAACTTCGAATTAGCCCACAACCGTTCACATTATTTCAAATTCATTACACGCTGACCATCCGACCATTAGCCGATAAATAACCTGAGTTACTGACAGCGTCGTTATATAAACCAAAAATAAACCAACTAGAATCAGTCAGTTTCTACAAGGGTAAAGTTATTCTTGCAACAGGCCGTGGAGGCCCATAGGGTTGTCAGCCTTACGCGCCGACCGTCCTTACCACCCAGGAATATTCCTGGTACTCATTTCTGTTAGAGGCTGAGTCGACCCCAGGGCCATAGTGCGGCTGGAAGGATTAGGCCAATTGAAAAAAATCCACCTCAAACAACTTATTCGATAAATTTACGAAGCAGATAAGTCTTGATATCACATTAAAGCGCTGCAAAGCAAAAACATGGAGGTAAAATAAGTTAATGTTTTGTGTTTAATTAGTTAAGCACAATTTCGTGAAGACATATGGGAGAATGGTGGTATAGCTCCTCGTTTCTTTACCTCGGCATTAGAAGGAGGTGAGTGGTCAACTTCACGCCCTTCCGCTGAGAAGTCCACTCGCCCTCGTGAGGATAACTGAGGAGCTATTTCAAGAAAATAGCGGATCCGGTCTAGAAAACCGAGATTAACGACCGCGGGGATTCGTTGCGCTGATCATGCGACACCCTCTATCCGCTAAAGTTGGCACTAACTTCGGGGACAAGTGGCGGTCGCTCAGTCGGTATAGTTCTCTTGCGGACTATAGGCCACGGAGTTTTTTTTCTCACAAATCCATGGGACTGTCATGCCCTGATACATGGCAGTCAAACATGGGCTCTAAGAAGAACAGATGAAGGACTAATGGAAACAACAGATGCGCTTTATACGTTGTGTAGCAGGTTCTATATACTGTGTGGGACATGGGAAGGTAAGATGAAACAAGGGCACAACTAGGAATAAGGTAGTTGGACAAACAAATACACGCAAGGAAGAAGAATTGACTGTTACATCCACAGAGGATGCCATTAGAAAGAGCTCCCAAGCAAACTTTATATTATCAACTGATAGGAAGACGTGATTCAAGTAGACCAAGAATAATATGGTTTGAGGACGGAACGAGCTAACGAGCTCTCAATCCTTGCAGACGATGATAATGATAAACACGCCACGAATCGTCAGCCGCCATGAACATCAATATGGCTGCCTCTATGAGACTTCTAGCAAATAAGGGGGGTGGGAGAAGTCACCAGTGCTCATGGTCAAAGCGTGGGACGTTAAACTAAAGAAACGCGTGGAACAGAGAACAATAGGATCAATCATAAGGTCCCGATGCCAGCGCCGAGCGCTCGGTCCATAGTTTCAATGAGGTGGGTTTTACAAGGAGATGCCAGACTGCATATATTGTGCTAACCTTGTTCTTGCTTTTCGCCGACAAACTGGTCTATCTCGTATCAAGGTCATACAGTACAAAAATAAGGATCACACGAAACAGCGCCAAGTTCTTCTGTGCATCCTGTCCGTGTCCTTCGTTGGCAAGGTGCATCGTCGTGAATTCGTTTCGATTTCTGTTCCATTTTAGAATTTAATTACATCGTGCTTTGTTGACACGTAGGATATTTAACGACGCTGTTTCTGCTACACAGGTTATGCAGTATCAGATCGGACATGGAGATCAATGAAGGAGGCGGCCACAGTTCATGTCCAGAAACTGTCTCGGTATTCCCCTAGAGAGGCTGAGGTAAAACGCGAGAAACATTAATCAGCCAATATCTCGCCTGAGAATCGCCAAGGCCAGCTCTCGGACACAAACCCACAACTTAAACTCTTCGCTAACGTGTCATGCATCATTCCTCTGAATCGCTGACCACATTCACCACCACCACCACCACCATCATCATCATCATCATCATCATCATCATCATCATGAGCAAATTTGCAGAAGAATTTCGCACTCTTCTTCGGTAAGTTTAAGGACTTTTCCGCGCTATTTTCTCAAAAATTCAGTAATCCGTGTGTTATAAAATCCTGAAACACCATGGCTATATGCGACTTTAAGAGCAGGGCATAGCTCAGTCAGTACAGGGACGGGCTACGGACTAGAGGGGCTATATTTCGATTCTCTACTCTGCAGGGTTGAGACCAGCTCTGAGACCAGCCCAGGTTCCTATTCCGTTGGCATAGGGGGCTGTACCCTTGGGGGTAAAGCGACCAGGGTGTAACCCGTGTGGAGGCGGGGTCGAATACCTCCACCGTGATCTTGCGACTCGTAGGAGGCGACGGAAAGGGAAGTTTCAAATCTGAAACAGTAAAATATGGTCTCGAGTCCCAAGGGACTCGGACCCGAGAAAGACCGCGCTAGCAAGGGCCAGCAGCATATGTAAAAGACAGACCCATCCTCTCGTCAGAGAGGGCGCCCCACAAAAACAACATCGTAACTGTTAAATGATAATAAATAATATCTGGTCATGAGCCTCAGATTGGGCTCGACACCAAGACTTACTGTCTGACTGCCCGTCAGTTGCAATGTGACTTTGACTTGACCGGGGCGTGGAGCTAACCACCGATGCGAAGAAAGTTCCATTCTCCCACACGTCTTCGTGGTATAGTGCTTAATTAATTAAGCACAGGGACAGCTTTATCCTTTGCCTACATGCGGTTTTATTTTGAAGCTTTCAGAGCTGACATGAATGCTGAATCCTCTCTCCTGAAACTCGTTCAAATTATTTTTGACTTTTTAAGAACATAACGGAGATACAAATTCAGGTAAGTGTAAAGAGGAAGCAAAAACTTGGTAAAGTTCCAAATGAAACCAGGAAATGTATACAAAAAGGCTCATAGCAGCTAAAAAGGGAAGCTTTCCTTTTGCTGTCACATTGCGGCTGTTTTGGCCTTTTTATTGCTACATATTATCCTCCTGTACTCTTCTTTTTCTGTTTCGGTTACGTGTCTTCTTGACGGGCACATTCCATCGCCATGTGAGGATTCTGAATTCTGCATAAGAGTAGCATAATGTGATAATATTGGAGGGTACAATATTCAGCCCAAAATTCAGAGCATATTTCGGTAAGAACCAAGATTTATATTTAAATCCAGGAAACCAGGTTAAAATGTAATACATGTCACTTGAAAGGTATGTAACTTATAAAATGTAATATTTCATTCAAGCATCAAAATAAATAAACTCTGTGGCCTGTATTCAGCAAGCGAATTATACTGACCGAGCGACCGCCGCTTGTCGGCGAAGTTAGTGCCAAATTTTGCGAGCAGAGGGTGTCGTGTGGCCAGCGCAACGGATTCCCACGGCCGTTAATCTCGGTTCTCTAGACCGGAGCCGCTACTTCCTTGAAATAGCTTCTCAATTATCCTCACGAGGCTAAGTGGACCCAGTTCCAGACCCACTATTCAGAAAATCTGGTAGCGCCGGGAATCATATATTAATATGTTTACAACATTATAATTGTTTTCAAAATGATTTTAAATACAAGACAGAGAGAGAAGCTACAGCAATCATTTCTGTCATTACAACAGACATTAGACATGGACCAACGTGTATACAATACTTACTAATTTTTTTTATTACTAGTGGGGTGGGAATAAGTCCCTTGTACTGCGGCCACTTCTGGCCTATTGTACACGTACCAGCCACAGATGATAGGTGAGGGTGACTGTGGAGCAATTGGTGGAATGAAGATTGACAGGGGAAACCAAAGTCCTAGGAGGAAACCTGCCCCAGCGTCACTTTGTCCACCACAAATCCCACTTGATCAGACCCGGGATCGAACCAGCGACTAAACGCTTGAGCTATGGCGCGGCCTTATACTTACTACTTACTCATGGAGCTGAGTCCTTCCTGAGGAGCCGGCAATTGTGCAACTACTCAAGAACTTCCCAGCATTTTATGGAACCCGCAGGTTCGTTACCATCTTCACAACAGCCCTCCACTGGTCCCTAACCTGAGCCAGATCAATCCAATCCATCCCATCTTTCTATGATCCATTTTAATATTGTCCACTCCCTTACACCTTGGTCTTCCAGTGGTCTCTTTCCTTGTGGCTTTCCCACCAATACCCTATATGCATTCCTCTTCTCCCCATTCGTGCTACATGCCCTGTCAACCTCATCCTCCTTGGTGTATACAATACTGCATAAATAGCGTATATTTTAACGGCCCTTAAATTGGATTCGCGCTAAAGTTTGCCCCGCCAATCTCAAGTCAATTTTCTTAACACTAAACAAAGAACCTCGGCTTTTACTGCTGCGGCCTCCTCCGAACACGTTTCCAAATGCCATATTCTAAGACTGACAGAGAGGTTAATCTTAAGGAAGGTGGGTTCAAGTGATTTCACTTTACATATTTATGAACAACTCTCAAAGTCTTCCGTTGCAGAAAACTTACGAACACTCTTTATCATGGTAACAGGAATCACTACAATCCCTCATCTTTTAGAACAGCATCTCTTTCATTTTTTTAAAAATTCAACCAAGCTGAAGGCCTATTTTTTCAGTATATGTATACGATTTTAAAGCACTGGCTTAGGAAGACGCCATCTTGCCTGCTGATGATGGACCAGATTGGAATGAAACCATGATGGACAGTTATGTACGAAATACACAATAACGAACAGTACTGTGACAGTACACGTAATTCAGTACGAAGAATTCCGTCTTCTGGGATGTGGCGTCGTGTAGATCTTGTGTGGACCGACGTTTCTGAAGAATGTATCGCCTCCATCTTCAGGGTAGAACCTGCGTGAGCAGGTGGTTGCAGTCGGCAGCTGCTGCTGGTTTCTCGCTCGCGGATTTTTCTACCCTGAAGATTGAAGCGATACGTTCCTCCGAAACGTCGGTTCACACATGGTCTACACGGCGCCACATCCCATAAAACTGAATTATTCATAGTCACCGCTGTTAAAACCTCAAATCTTACATAATTCAATATAGTTACGCTCTGAGCTTCCACGAAAAGCAGAAACATTCAAGACATTAGTAATTCAGGTACATTAATAAATTGGTAAGACGTAAAGCCTAATGACCCTGTAATAACTATTTGTGATACTTAGCATTAAGTGACATGGAAAGATTACTATGAGAACTATACCGAAACAAGAAGTTCTGCGAAGAACTATTCGCCTACTCTTCTTTCATTCTCATTGATTATCTGATATGATAAGTAGAAAGGAAACTTCAGTACACATGCGTAACAAAGTCGGTGAAACAATACAATTTGGGAAGCTTCAGTATTGGTATTATTGATGGGAGTGACTTACAAAGTGCGTCGTTGAAATGACCTCAGGTGGCATCATATACAAACAGAGATCCATTACGATGGGCTCAGGCAATCCAGCAATATTAATTGTATTACTTCAACAATTTGAGAGGTTATAGTGTTGGTATTACTGATGAGATGGATTTATCATGTACGCTGTTGAAACTGCCTTAGTGGCATGATATATACATATCAAGGTTCATGAAGATTAGCACAGGTGTTCAAGCACTATTAAGTTTTTGCTTAAAAATCTGAGAGACTGTAATGTTGGTTTTACTGATTGAGGTGGGTTATGAAGTACACCCTTGAAATGTGTTTATGTGCCAACAACATATGTGCCAAGATCCATGACGATCGGTTCAGGCATTTATTTAACATTTCAATTATTACCGCAACAATTTGAGAGGCTGTAATGTTGGTATTATTGATCTAAAGGACTTAAGAATTAGCCGTTGAGACGGCTTCATATGGCATGACATACATACCGAGTTTCATGAAGATTGCTATAGGCGTTCAAGCAATATTAAGGTCTTGTCTTAGAAATTTGAAGTGCTATGATGTTGGTATTACTCACGGAAGGATTTATGAATTACGCCGTTCAGATGGGCTCAAGTACCTTGATATATATATATATATACAGGGTGTCATAAAGATTCGTTTAGCCATTCAAACGTAAATAGAGGGGTAACACACACAGCAATGCGACCTCATTCTTAGTGGGGTGAGACTGAGTCCCTTGTACTGCGGCCACTTGTGGCCTATTTTACCAGACCAAAATGATAGGTGAGGGTGATTGTGGAGCAATTGGTGGAATGAAGATCGGGCAGGGGAAACCGAAATATTCTGAGAAAATCTGCCACAAGGCAAACTATGTCCACCACAAATCCCATATGATCTGACGTGGGATCGAAACCGGGCCGCAGGGGTGGAAAACCAGCTACTAACTGCCTCAGCTAAGGCGCTGTCCAAGGTGATCTCATAAGCCTACTATCTTTTTAAATGAGGAATTCAAACTGAAAACAGATCGTAAGAAATAGGATGCGAAAGTGGAGGACTATATTAGATTCATCTGGCTCTGGTTAGGGTACAGTGGCGTGATCTTGTGAATATGGTAATGAACCGTCGGGCACAATATAAAGATAAGAATTTCCTGACTAGCTAAGAAACTATTAGCTTCTAGAAAAGGATAGATTAGTTATAACAAAACACAAATTCTTCGAATATATAAATTCTCATGTGATTCTCTGACATTACTGCATGACAGTCGACTTGCTCGCTTGGATTCTGTGGGTAAGGGAAAGGGTAAAGTTTTCACTGTGCTGACTTAATGAAGTACCACAGGATGAAGACGCGTGCGGGAGTGGAGGTACAGTTCCACAATTCTTGACCTCGAACTGGATGGCAGTGAGTGATCAGCTTCACGGGTCCGGACGCTTTACCCCGGGGAGAAGCCTCTGGTACCCAGAGGCTGAGTGGGCTCCACAGCCGGTCTGGACGATGGGGAGAAGAGAGGAATCTGTTAACCTTGTCGAGAATCGAACCGCGGTTGTCCAGCCCGTATCCCGTCGCTATTCCGACTGAGTTATTCTGGTTCTTCGATTATGTAGGTATTGACTTCAATTCTCTGCCAGAGCACACTTTATTCTGATATAAATTTCATCTCTCTGTTTAAGAAACTTCCGAAGTGATTCTCGCAGGTAAGTAGCTGCTGATTCCGGTACCATCCTCTTCATCCTTCTCCATGCATTACGTCATTTCATTTATGCAAGAGCTGCTAACCTTTCTCTGAGCATTCAAAGAAGCAAAAATTCAGAGCTGCACATTAGCCATTCGATGTTTCCGTGATTCAACTCTCGTCCCTGTCTAGACCAATGTTTGTGAATAGTTGATTACAATTAAGCACTACGCCACGAAGGCGTATGGGGGAGATGTATAGATCCACATTTTCTTGACCTTGGCACTAGCTGGAGATAAGTGGTCAGCTTCACGCACCTGTCGCTTTACCCCAAGGGAAATAGCCCCCAGTACAAATTAGATATGAGGTTGGGTGGACCCCAGAGCCGGTATGAACGACGTGGAGAAGAGAAAATTCTTGATCTTGCCGGGACTCGAACTCCGGCACCTTGGACGTCCAGCATGTAGCCAGTATCTATACCGACGGAGCTATCCCGGCTGATAGTTGTTTCTAGATTTCGTGCTAATTGAGCCACAAGCCATGGGAAAATTACTGCAAAACTCTAACCGTATTCATAATTTTCCCAAATATGAGAAAAAATTGAGCCAATTTCTGAAGAGCTTTATCTTATGCTTGACTTTCAACGGACTACACGTCATTATATCCCTGAAGATACATCTCTTCGTAATAACTGCTGTGAGAACCTCAAATCCTATGTGAGTTAATTTTTGTAGAGCGTTGTTATGTTGAATTTTCAAAATCATCAGGGGGTCAGTTTTATTAGTTTATTAAAACGTTTTGTGATGATTACACTTTACGGTTACAGACCATAATTTGAATTCGTTTTTGTCTAAAAAAAAGTATTTTCAGGCCGAAGTAATTGATCGCATTAACGTAATGATTTCATACAACAGCGTTTTAATTTTCTTGACTCTGTAGGGTTTTTAATTCTGCTGGTAGGATTAAAAGCGATGGGCGAGTTTCGTTATTTTACTGTAATAAAGTTACAGTATCCATTTTTTTCCAGAATGGAGGTATTTTAGTCATATTCTGCTTATGGATGTTTCGAGTCTTTCATCCAATGTTTTTTAATGAATGATAAAATCTCCCGTAATTGTCAACAATTTGGTTGTATTCATTTCAGTATCGTACAGAGATGGCAGGGTACGCTACTCTGTGTCAGTGAACTCGTGTTGTTAATAAAGAGTGTCTCTCTTCAAAGTCAATATCACTCGTTTGTGTGATGAATTTACGATTATGAAGCATGTCTTCCTGCAACTATCAATATTAGAAGGATCAAATACCATAACCTGCAGTGAAAAACACATTTTTTAATTTAATGAACGTCACGAATTTGTTCAAAGCATTGCTAGGCAACGGCCCGATAAACACGCCGCGATACGCACACGAAACAATAGAACAAATGTTATAGCTCGTTGCTACGCAGTAGTCAGCGCTTCAATGAGCTGGATGGATAACGGTCACGTGATATGTTTTCAATGGGATCCAGCCAGCGCCAATACAATGGCGAGATAGCGGACACGTGACATATGTTAATCTTTCCTCCTGGAACATCTTGTATAATGATTCTCAAAAGAAACGAGAATATTATTATGAAATGAGCAGTAAAATTTTGGAAGTGAGACTTATGTAACGGTACTAATGCAACTAACTGCATGGAGCAAAATTCTTCTTAGAAAGCTAAAAGTGGCTCAGCTAGTTAAATTCAGTTTACTTGAAAACGGAGACAGAACAATTTTTTAAAACTAATAAATTTAGAATTTTATATTCTAAATAAAAAATAATAGACAATAATAATGATCACAATAATCATTTGCCACTGTTATTATATTATAAAAAGAAAAGTGTTTTTCCACACTATTTATTAATATTTGATTTAGCGGCCAATAACATTAAACTTGTTACATCATATACTAACATCATTTTCTAACAAATTTGTGTAAATCATTCAGTTTTAACTTGTATTCTCACAAGCTAATAAAAGTGAAGTTAACATATTTATATTTCCGTTCTCTCATGACATGAGTTCACATTGTCATACCTGGGAAATTCACTCTGTTTCTAATTGGAAGCCGCGTAGATTTTTCTCAAGTCTAACTGGCCCATTGAAACTCGAATGTTGTGTGCTAGATGCCATAAGAACAACAGAAAATTTAATTCATTCGCTGAACTCCGGACGACGTACAAAAGACATTGCGCTTGGGTAAAGGTTTCAATGTTTGCAGTTCTGTACAGAGGCGGATTAACAGCACCGGATTTTGCCACGGTCACGGTAAAAGCGAACGAGTTGTCAACATTTGTTCATATATTTACTAAAATTAAATCTCACATTCACTATTCGGTAGGAATTTTTATGCAGTTCGCTACCTAAATTTTAGCATTTGATGCATTTCTCATTGCTCCTTCTCACAGTTCATCCAAGATTAACTGTTAGCTCTAACAGAAGATGGACCGAGTTCAGTTCTCGGAAAGAGATATGGGAAATTTTTCTTCGACCTTCCTTGCAGGAAGAGCAGAACTCCGCAATATCTTTTAAACTTTTAAACACTTTTAAACACTATCTTTTAATACGCAAGAAGCGTAAAGCTTCTTTGCCTCTTGTAGAGATTGACAACCTGTGATTTATGTAAACTCAATGTAAACTTCTGTATTATGCCCAAGTCTACTTCAGAGCGGGGGTTCTTAAAATTTTGCTATGACGCAGTACATAAATTTACGCGATTACCATCTCTGACGGTCAGCGAAAAGTGCAGTTCTGCACACTGTTACAGGTTCCTATCAGTCTGTATGGTGACAGCAGGAACCTAAATAGCTTTACAGCCCCTCTACACCTACAGTAAGCTATAAAATGTTCCTGTACAGTCACGAAAAGTGCAGTTCTGCACACAGTTACAGACCCCACTCAGGCTGTAGACTAGCAGCAGGAACTTAACAACCTCTCTTAGCTGTAAAATGTCCCTGCAGTCACGACAGAATTAACGAAATATTTCGTTGGCTGCAGCCACATTTTCCGAAACCACCTATACCACATATTGCCTTACCGACTTCTGAAACTGTGCATGGAAAAAAAATTAGGCCAATATTTTTTTTAGAAAACATGCTTCAGAATATATTATTATTTGCATTATTTTTTCGTCACAAACATATTCAATAAACGATACAAGTAGTATCTTGTTGGGTTTGAGGTTATCACAATGAAGAATATGGTTGTCTTCTGGGGGATGACACTATGATGTTTGATAAATACCAACGTTTCGGAGGACCACATCGCTTCCGTATTAGGGGTCGAAGAGTAAACCAAGCAAAGAATCAGCAAAAGCAGGCGATAAACTTTCCCCCTTGGATTATTCTCTCTCCTGAAGATGAAGGTCATATGCTCCTCCGAAACGACAGGTTCTCTCTGAACTATGGGGCGTTACAATGCAGAAGACCGTGTGCTTCGAAAGTATAATCTTTACGACGACAAAAGTTGATCCCAACAAGCTACACTCAGAAGGAAAAAAAAAAGATCATGAAATTACTTACCTTAATAATGCAGCTCCTGCAGCAGGGAGTTCTCGGCACAGTTGTAACGATTCCAGAAGTTATCAGACCACCCGAACTTCAGATGAACTTGATTTCGAGGCACCACCAAAATGTATAACACAACACTGCCAGTTCCAAACACAACAATAACCGACTCTGAGTTTATCAATTAATTTACCACCATAAATATGGCTTATGTGGAGGTAACAGTTATTGTATAATTCAGCTGTTGCTTTGTGTAAAGGAATATTTACACCGTCAAGTTTCTTTTAAAAAATCACCAAACGATTAAAATTGTTATTGTATTAGGAGACGAAGTGGCCCTGCTTCTAGCGCCACGGCCGTGTATAGAAACACAACGAAAACAAAACACGCACTCATCGCGGGGCGGCAAACAACAGACAGTCGCGACAGATACCACGCGGAGCAAAAAGAAACATGGCGATTTCACACGCACATTGCTACTCACAGCCCACAATAAACATGCCCTTTCTTTTCTCTTTCTCCCTTGCTTTATCACTGTTTTTCTCTCTCCTCTCTTCGCAACAAATATAAGAACACAAAACGCTCTAGCACCCAGCTGTGTGCATAATCTTAGATACGTTTTTACCTTCCTGAACCAATATTTGCTTCCGAGATTTTGTTACTTGTATGATAATCCTTCAACTTTCCCACGCTAAAAGTGTAACAGAGCTTGTCTTCCCTACAATTTATCACCGGATGATAATGGAATCTTTTCACTGGATCTCTGTAGTTTGAATAATCACTCTATAGCTCCTCAGCCACGATTTTAATTTATTGCTTCAGAATTGTGACACATGACTATTTATACGCGGATAGAACAAGAAACCTAACCTAACACTATCAATGTATAATGAGGGCATTTCACATGATTATAACACCACAGAATCATTACCGAACAGAACTCCACACATATTTTCTTGGTTATTCAACAATTTTCTCTCTGCGTAAGAAAGGCCTACGTTCCGAAAGTTATCTTGTTTCTTCGGTAATCAATGCAGATTTACAGATGTTACTTAGCTCAAAGCGAGAGCGGCATATGCTTAATATTTCCTTTAATGGAGGTCCCTGTTACGATACAGAGCACTGCAATTTTCTTTAATGCCTCGACTAGAGAATACGTATTAAAACTCGGCCAATATATTCACAAAGATTCATCAGAAAAATGCACGTTTCTGTAGCTGCAGAAGCCGTAAGGGAAACAAAAGAAAGCACTGTCTGTAAGGAAATCACAGTTTTATGACCGCAGGGTAACTTGACGCTGTCTCAAACTTCACGACTTTCCACTATGTATTGTTTCATTAAAGCAGGAACTTAATGGCTCCTGTCAGATTCCGTAAGGGCAGAGCGACACACCGCGTTGGCACACCTTCTTCCTTCCTCAGTATCTCCTTTCCAGGACCTCTTCGTCACTGCCAAAAGAAAACAAAATTCATATTAAAAACATGATTGAACTTTACGTCAGATCTGAGATCTGAGTTTCTGACAGATATACCGTATTTACGCATGTATAGGCCGCACATTTTTTGCCAAAAATTCAAGAGGAAAATTGGGGTGCGGCTTATATTCGAAATATTCGAAATCACACTTTATTTAAAAAAGAATATGTTCATAATTAGTAATACAGGGTGTAATACTCCTGAAATAATATTCCAAGAAAATAATTATTTCTATAATTTCTGTCTGAAAATTGTGCTGCAGTCTATACATGCGTAAATACGGTAACTATGGATAACACTATCTTCTGCTATGTGACACCTTGTAGTGTATTTATTTTTCTTGTGTCTTAGCGATGCTCTCTGTGTCTAGACTATTTGGAATCGGATGGTATGATGATGAATTTGAAAGAATTTTAAAGAGAATACTCATGATGTAATCGAGATTCACGTACTATGTCGGCCTTGACCTGGACAGACTGATAAAAAAACTGTGAATTAAGTGAGGATAGACAGTGTACCAGCTGACATTCGAACCGAGTACCTCCCGAAAACAAGTCTAGAATCTTACCTTTAGAAGAGCGTATGTCGGTAGTCTAGCAGAAGTATACCGACGTTTCGCAGAAACATATTACCTCCACCTTCAGGCTCGAAATGTAAACCGAATAAGGAACAAGCTTAAAGTTTATGCCCAGCCTTCGACCGTAAAGCTGTGCACAGTACGAACCTCCGAAACGTCCATAATCTTGTAGGAACTGAAGTTCTCAGAGCGGTAGCTATGAAGAGTTCTATCTCGTGGGATATAACACCGTGTATTCCGTTGAAAGTAAGCTGAGGTTTCGTAGGAATATGTCGCCTCCATATTCACGATTGAAGAATAAGTCAAGGAAGAAACCAGTATGAAATCAAGCAGCAACTTGCTTCATGCTGGGCGAGCGGTTGAATTTCAACGGGCTACGCGGCGTTGTATTCCAGGAGATAAAACTCGTCGGTAAATCATATCAGACTGCACGGCGTGACATTCTAAAAAGTTCAAAGTCTTGACAATGCGTATGAATGTTATAGTGGCCATTACTGAGTGTCTGAGATATGAGGTCTAGTGGTTAGTTGATTGGGAAGAGCGAATTCACTACTTTATTTTTGTTGCCATCAAGAACCGCCTCTGTGGTCTAGTGGTCAGAGTTCCTGCCTACAGATCCAGAGGTTCGGGTTCGATTTACAGAGCTACCAGATTTTCTGAGAAGTAGTGGGTCTGGAACGGGGTCCACTCCGCCTCGTGAGGATAACTGAGGAACTATTTCAAGGAAATAGCGGCTCCCGTCTAGAAAACCGAGATTAACGGTCGTGGGGATTCGTTGCGCTGAACACGCGACACCCTCTATCCGCTAAAGTTGGCATTAACTTCGCCGACAAGCGGCGGTCGCTCGGTCGGTATAGTTCGCTTGCGGACTACAGGCCACGGAGTTTTTGTTTTTTTTATCATCAAGATGTCCACACTGGTGGACCAGCCGAATATAGTACTCAGAACTAAATCCCAGAGCCATAAAATATCAGGAATGTTCCACTTCTTTCGTCTTCTGAATTGTACAGACACTGTCAAATTTCGGAACACAAAGCTTCCTACAGAGGCAACGCTGTAGAACGAGTCGCTTTGACATCTTTAAGGAACAATGACAATATTATTGTGTGGAGGCGGGTTAGAATACCTCCACCGTAGACATGTGACTAAACAGAAGGCGATGAACCCGGCGTCTGGGGGTATAACTGGGCCACCCTGTCACTGGAGGACATATATACAAGGATCTAATCCTTCAGATTTGGGGGTTTGACGCAAGACTGACGGCAAAAAAAATTATTGTTGCAAAATCCAAAGAAATTAAGACCGGATCGAATACGGCAGAATTTTATAAGGAAGGCTATGGCTCGAAAAGCGCTATTTTGCCTATGGAGATGATGATGATGATGATGATGATGATGATGAAACTATTCTGATTGTGTTCAACGAGTGCGAGAGAACGTGTGACTGATTTCGAAACCATGAATTCTCTTTCCTCTCCCCCTCCACGCGCAAACACACATTCCTTCCCTCGTTCCGTTGCCATGTAACAACTGCATCCTATTGCGTAATCAAACTGTGATCGACAGGACTTCCACTCTCCGATTTTTCGTTTCCGATTCCCTTCCCCCCATCTAGTCCCCCATCCAGTCTCCCCATCCAGTCTCTCCATCCAGTCCCCCCATCCAGTCTCCCCATTCAGTCGAACAAATTTACGAGCTCTCGGTACACCGGATATCGAGGCAAAGCGACTGGGCCAAATCGATACTCGAATCATTATAACGCCATTTCAAGTCATCAAGCATTTCCATATAAATGCCAGAACGTGGACATTACCAGACCGAAGCGGAGAGATGGATTTATGCAGACAGAGGAAGAATTCCGAGAGACGGTCAACAAGATAAATTTGATGCAATTCACGCCGGCGGTCAGAGGTAACGGAGAGAGAGAGTGGGGAGAGAGACAAAGAGAGGATTCTTCATAACTACCGCTATGAGAACCTCAAAACCTACAAACTGTGCGCTGTGTTCAGCATCGCTAATAAAATAGCGTGTAAATGGATCCAATTCTGGGATTGTAAATTAACCATTTAATTACGATCCATTTCAATATTATCAACTACAAACATCATCTAAAAGATGGTTCTGATGTTACCTACATCCATGTATTTATTTATTTATTTATTCATTTATTTTCCTGCCGCTTATTTAACTAAAGACTACATAGTCCTCTCTCACATTGGCCGCGCGGTCTAACGCATGAACTGCCTTCGTTCGCACGAACGCTGAGATCGTGGGTTGGATTCCCACTCAAGGCATAGATGTCTGTCTGCGTTTATTCTTTGTTTATGTTGCCCTATGTGTAGGTAGCGGCCTTGCGACAGGCTGATCAACCGTCCGAGGAGTCCTACCGACTGTGTATAGGGTTAAGGAACTAAAAAAGTGGCCAAGGCCCAACAAAGGGCTGTAGAGTCATAATAATAATAATCTACAACGTCGAATGAATGACAGTGAATAATGAATTGGAAGGGTTATGGAAGGAAGCGGTCGTGGCCTAGTTTAAGGTACTATCTTGGAAATTGCTTAGAGTAACACATTCAGTGTCCCGGCTATATTCAGGTGGGATAACTCCAGAATGCTAGGCAGAAGCTCCACCGCTTCAGCCAACTTTCTTGATATCTCCGTGCATTAGATTAAACAGCCGTTAAATTGGTTAAGAAACTCCACGATTTTTATACACCTGAAGGATGAATGTATTGTTTAAAATAGCCCTACATGGGTCCTATCTTGATCTAGTTGAGTCCAATCCACTTCCTCAAGCCCTATATTTTAAAATTCGTTTGAAATGATTTCAATTCCATGCTTCCATGTAAACTGCGGTGCCTCAACCGGATTATTCACTTCTGGTTTTGTGACTAAACTGCTCAATGTACTTTCCATATCACTGATTCATGCTACATGTCCTGCCCGTTTAATCCTTGTTGTTTTTATTATTATATTAATATTTGTCGTAATGCACAGGTCATGAAGTTTTTCATTTTGCGGCGTCCTCTCACTTCCTCCCTCTTAGGGCAGCATATTTTCCTCAGGACCTCCCTGAAAATACCCCCTTTCTTATCTTACAGTTACAGATTAAGCCTTATACGAATACAAAACAAGAAGCAGAATTGTAGTTTTATACCTATTTCGACGAGAGAAAAGAAAATTCAGAACCAAATGGTAGCACACGTCCACTTAACGTAATTCATGAAAACTCTGTATACGTTTCTTGTTTCTGCGTGTCAGAGCAAGAGATCAACACTGTCATAACCACCTTTACTTTATTACAGAACCAAGAGCTCTGTTATATCCTTCACTGTACATTTCAGTTCATCCGCTTAAGGCGACGTCCACATTCGCTCTGTGCAGTCGCAGGAATCTCACTTCATGTACTACGGACTTACAGGCAGGGAAATTATTACATGCAACACACACTGAGAATTTCAGCCCACCTTACTTTCTTTATGTGGCACGCGGTAGCGTAGTTGGTTGAGGCACTAAGCTATAAGTCGGGGTCGCAGGTTCGATTCCCGAAGATGTAATGGAATTTTTCAAATTACCTAATCCTTCCAGCCGCACTATGGCCTTGGGATCGATTCAGCCCCTAACAGCAATGAGTACGAGGAATCTTGCTGGGGCTAAAGGGAGGCCGGTTCATAAAAGGTTTATCATTTTATATATATAGACATGTAATGAGCCCTTATATTTCTCGGAGCCCCTTTGTAGTCCCAAGGTACCTTTCTGAGTTCGTCACTTTCATCACCATCACCAACAGTGGGCCTAACCCCCAGTTGTAAGTGGTTAATTCTAACAACGACAAGAGTCCTTGTGTCCTGAACAGATTCACTAGGGATTCATTAACATTCGCAACATGGTCTCCACGGACTAACAGATAACTGGTTCAGTGGCGAAGTTGTTGGGTATTGATTACACATGGTGTCCCATAACAGCTCCAAGGTACATACTTCTGGAATTACAAAGAAGTACAGAGTGATTCTATATTATTGTCGGGGTTTTCGTCGCCCATAATTTTCAAACCGCAATTAACAAAATAAAACTGCTAACGGAATATGAAACTGTGACACATAAAGTTTAATGTACAGTGCTTTACTCGTCCAATGATGTTTGGGAGAAAATATGACGTCATACCTCAAAATTGCGATTGTGCGTCCTTTGGTTCTTTTCGAAACAAATTTTGTTATCAAGAAGCAACGTCGTTACAGAATTAAATATGGAAAAGATCTACCTTTAGATATGGTATCCGACGTTGGCTAAAGCAGTTTGCTGCAATCGAAAGAGTTACAACCGCAAATACTGGAGAGATCTTGGAAGAAATTTGAATACCGCTTGGACATCTTTCATGCCAAGAAAGGCGCGCATATTGAAGCTGTTTAGCATTCTGCAGCATTCATTCTATACAACATTTTGAGTTAGACTTTCATACTCCGTAAGCAGTTTTTCTTTTGATTTCCCCCCCCCCTCCGGTTTGAAAGTCATACGCCACGGAAACTCCGACAATAATTTAGAATCACTCTGTAAATCTCTATGTTGAAATCAATATATAGGTATATTACAGTATATTGAATTGCGGCATTTTAATTTCCCCTATAAGCTTCAAGGATTATGTAAGAGTCAAACCAACAGCAATGATGAATATAGAAAGCAAATTTATTTGCATAATTAAATGGGTCACGGTAGGATCGTTCAGTTCTCATTTAGTGAGTCATAAAGCTCACACGCTCGCAATTGTCCCTGGAGAACAAAACCCTGTTATACAAGGCAATCTTAAAACCTATATGGACCTATGGCATCGAGCTCTGGGGCTGCGCTCGACCATCCAACACCAAAATCCTCCAAACGTTCCAATCGAAAACACTACGAAGAATCACAGGCGCACCATGGTACGTAACAAACAGAACTACCCACAACGACCTCAACATACCCTTCATCACGGAAGAGATCAGAAAACATGCCACCAGACACCGTACTCGGATAACAGGACACGAGAACCCGCTAATCGTTGAATTAACGAAACCGCACCCAGCAGCAAGACGACTGAGGACAACCTGGCCAGAAGACCTATATAACTAAAAGGTAGAGTACTGCCACTGGGCAGCTGCCGCCTTCACGACATAAGCACCCATCACATTTGCTTATTACTTGCAGTGTCAAGTAGATTGTAAATTGACATTAAAAAAAATAATAAAAAATAAAGCTCACGAGAAATATTAGTCATGACAGCCGGTGCAAAGATGATATCTGCACTGAAGACCTGAAGAGCAGAAGTGAAAAGCACCGTCTGTGTTCTACATTCCTACATTCCGCTAAAGTTTATTCTGGGACGGTATGACTAATGCAAGATATGACGTCATAATTAGACGCTTCTTTAGTTACAATCAATATTCTAAATATTAAATCCAAATTTTGTTTATTTATATACTTAATCAACAGTCCAAAGGCCAATTACAAAACGAGCATTAGCAATAATTATAATATTGTGACATGAGGCCTGAACGCCGGAATAATCCATTGACAGGCAACGGCTCGCTACACAATGACTTGGTAAACACCAACTAAAAGGCAGAATAGTGGGGCCAGACACGGAATTATCCATTTGCTAGGCAACGGTTCATGCACGTTTCAGAGATAACGCATTTATGAAGAAGAGTGTTTGAACCCTTGGAGGCGCTCATTGCTATTCGATTCGCATAGAAGTTACGTAGTTCAGTCCAGGAGATTTCGGTCGCGATAGTTTCGACAGACAGACGTCTTTCAGAAGGAATTCAATGTGTGAGCTGTTGTAATTTACTGTAATTGTAAAGAAGTGCCAACAAAGCCAATCATCGAATCCAGAACCCATTATTATTAGTCACTCCAACCCCTTATACGTGTCAATATTGTAAACCTTAACATTTAATTAATCACTTTTAAATAAGGGCAAATAAGTCCTTCAAAAATTTAAATATCACAAAGTTTTATGGTGTGTAAAGAATGTCTTCTTTGTCAGAACAGTTCCTATACCAAAGTTCATACCGGAATTACTCCTGAGATGGCACTGAATGTGAACTGGAACAGAGAGACGAAGATATAAACACATTGGGGTTTGCCACGAGCAGCATAAGCGTAAAATGTGAAAGAAATAAGACGAACTATGAAATATCTCACAGTTAAAACTTAGGGTCATATTTCACGAGGAAACGTTTTGTACTTCGGAAATAAATATCAGTAATATTTAAGCATTTAGTTTTATACACGACAGTTCGTATTTGCTCCTTCTGTGGTTCTTTTGCGACGTTGCCACTGTTTAGACTATATATAACCTTGACTGGAATAATGACTGATTACTGCTGGATTGAAGACTGTTTGGAAAAAAGCGGCTGGAGCCTAATCGAAGCAGTGTCAGGGCATTTGCTTGGAGGGACATTAAAAAATCACGAAAATCCTGTCAGGGTACCGTGTATTCTGCTCGATATTTGAACCGAGCACCTCCCTATTCACGTCTACAGCGTCACTGTTAGATCAATCTAACTAACTAATTATATGGAGCTATGGAGCTGAGCCCTTCTTGAGAAGCCACCAGTTGTGAAGCTACTCAAGAACTTTCCAATATTTTATGGAACCCAAAGGTTAATTATCGTATTCACAAGAGCCCTCCACTGGTCCCTATCCTGAACCAGATCGATCCAGTCCATACAACCCTATCCTATCTAAGACCCATTCTAATATTATCCATCCACCTACGTCTTTGTCTTCCTAGTTGTCTCTTTCATTTTGGTTTTCCCACCCATATCCTATATCAATACCCTTTCGCCCATATTCTTTCTACATGTCCTGCCCATCTCATCCTCTTTGAATTGATCATTCCAATTATGTTTCTTTCCTCGATACGCCACTGACAACCAGATTAAACTTGAATTCTAGTATAGAATATCTACAGAATCCTGCTTATGAAATCCCGTCATCACTAAACTTTGTACGTAACTATTTCATGTTCCGGAGAAGGGACTGGCGAGATAAACTCGTAAATTTCACTAACTCTATTTGAGCTAACTAATGCCCGTTACTGGAAAAAGTTCATCTTATATTTCTGATTCAGCGCTTTTCGTTTCAAATACATTTTTTAAAACTTTAAATATGCTTATCACAATAAAATTTCTCTTAGTCTGAAGCACATTCCACATTCCAAGAATTTCCAACACAGAAGGAATTTAAAATAAAGTGCCAAGTGACACGACACTTGAGGGAGATGATGAATTATTTCTTCACGAAATCAAGAGTTCTTCACGCTGAAGAATCTTCAAATAATTACTATTTATATCGAAGTTATTACAGCGGTGGTCATGAAGAGTTATATCTTCTGGGATATAACACCGTGTAGTCCGTTGAAAAATGAACCGACGTTTCAGAGGAACATGTCGCCTGTGTAATAAACCGTTTCAACTATACACGTCATATATCATCGAATGGTATGCACTGGCAGTAATGAATTGTTTGGCCACCAGCGATATGAATTTTATCACATTCCCACACAAGGGTCTAAGATGAACAAGGAAACGCGTGGACTGCAACAATGTGTTAACAATGCTGTTTCCAGTACTCATTAAAGTTCGCGTGCATGAAGTGAAAATTACCCAGCTTTCCCCTCCTTGCTTTCAGCGGTAGCGGGAGCCAAGTAATTTGTAACAACCGGCACGATCCAATCGAAACAAATAGGAATAAAAACTCGATTAAACCGCCATATCCACTGCTTTCTAATCAGCACATATTAAACGTGTGTTTTAAAAAAATATTAACCGTATAACTCGTAAATCTTTCAAGCACTGTCCACTGTTAACTTCCGATGATTTATTTTATTCCTTCATATATTCGTACGTAGATGTCTGTAATTATTATTATTATTATTATTATTATTATTATTATTATTATTCCACGTAAGGAATGCATATAGGGTATTGGTGGGAAAGCCAGAAGGAAAGAGACCACAGGGAAGACCAAGGCGTAGGTGGGTGGACAATATTAGAATGTAAGATTTGAGGCTTTCAAGGCGGTGACCATGAAGAAAGCAGTCTTCTGGGATTTGGCACCGTNGGCTTCCATAAAATGCTGGAAAATTCTTGAGTAGCTCTCACGGTTCTCACGGTCTCTTCGCTTGCGGATTTCTTATATTTTTCCTTCTACCCTGAAGATGGAGGCGATACGTTCCTCCGAAACGTCGGTTAACACCACATATACACGGTGCCAAATCCCAGAAGACTGCTTTCTTCAATATTAGAATGGATCTTAGAGAGATAGGATGGGATGGTATGAATTGGATATATCTGGCTCAGAATAGGGATCAGTGGAGGGCTCTTGTGAACACGGTGATGAACCTTCGGGTTCCATAAAAGGCTGGGAAATTCTTGAGTAGCTGCAGAATTGGCGGCTCCTCCAGAAGGGCTCAGCTCCATGAGTAAGTAAGTAAGCATTCCATGTAATTAGACTAGCGACCTGTTTATGAAGCTTGCGAGTCATTCGCGACCTTACAAGGTCTTCCTACGCGTCCTCTTCATTTTGGAAGGTTATCTTATGTGACCTTGATAATTCTGTCTTCTGTTACTCTCGAAATATTGTCCAATTTCTTTTTCCTTTCATTCGTATAGTCTCCTATTGGTTGAAATTCACATTGTTTCCTAATAGCTTGGTTTCATACACAACCCACCCTTCTTTTTCCGAAAAAAAAAAAATGTTCAATGTGCTCATTTCTGTAGTCTCTAACATTTCCTTTGTTCTGGGAACGCTTACTCTGGCTTTCGTTGGGTAGGCTAGGACCTGTCGTAGAGCTGATTTGTAATTCTTATTTCAGGTTCTGTCCTTTAGTATTTATTTCGCAATTTTATACCAATCAGATATCCAGAGAGTCTACCAGCTTTAAATGCTTTTAATATAATGTATTGACGCTTGTATGAGTGATTATAGAAGGGGTTTGGATTGGTAATTGGATTTACTGAACTCCTAAGATAAAGAACGGGATTCGAACCAGTGAACTCTGTCCTGAGTGGCTCTTACAAGGCGTATAAACCGAGACAGGCTTTCCATCTATGACAGAATATTACGAGCGGGGCAGAACGGCGCAGGTAGGAATTTCTCCCTTCGCTACCACATACAGACCGCCTCAGGGTATACCCAGTCCCATCATATGGATATCGGCGTTCTTTCCCGTAAAGTGGTAGGGGCGAGAGGTTATCACTCCCCTGCATCTAATAGCGAAATGAAGAATGGGTGTAGCTTTACCTCCAAGCCACTGATACATCTTTATAGATTGATGCTTGCTTCTTTGCTGTAATATTGACTAACTCCACGGGGCGAAGTCCTACTTGGCAAGCTAACAGTCACTCAGATGATAAAAACATCACTCGCTCTAATGCAGCCCCAAAGTTCGTTACCGTATTCACAATAGCGTTTCATTGGTCCTGAGCTAGAAATATCCAGACATGTCACTCTATTTTCATAATATCCGTTTTAATATTCTCCCTCCCGCACATGCCTACATCCACAAAAGTACTGTAACGGGTTTGATCAACTCGTTGCCAGGCAACAGCTCTGCAAACACGGTCCAACACAGAATAGAGGCTGTGTTTTCTACGCCGTCCGTGTCGATCAGCGGTGGAACAAAGTGGTTATGCAACCCGTTTCTAAACAACAGCTCTGTTAACACGGTCCAGCATGCAAGAATGGATAATGTGTGTTTTCTATGTCGTCCGCAACGAGCAGCGGTGGAACAACGGGGTTATGCAACCCGTTTCTAAGAAACAGATAGTTAAACACAATTTCGCGTAAGCAATGAAGTCAGCAATAATAGAGACGGTGTTTCCGTTGGGTCCGTGCTGAATGCTTATATAAGGAGTGAAGTCTTCGCCAACATAGTCAATCCTGGCTTCAATCTCCTCGAGATCCATGCTCAAGAATTTTATTCTCTCCTAGACATGGACGCGTTTCGAAATGGGCCCCCTCCTCGACGAAGGAGGAGTCGGTTTTTCCGTGTAGGCGCTACGTTTTTCTGCGCCGTACTTTCAGCACGAGTATATCCGCGCTGTCACGGCGTCCAGGTCACTATGAGCTCTGTATGTCACTGAACTATACTAAGTAACATTTATACAAGGTACACAGAGGTCTCCTGCCACAAAAACTTATCGCCTACCTTCTTTCGATGACAAGGGAGGAACAGAGAATTATGCCTCCGCGAGTATTTCGTTCGCGTGGAAACATCTACACGGAGCTGTAACCTAACAACGGTAAGGAGACATACAGACAGACGCATCCAATAATTCTTACATTTTAGCGTGTATTCGTTGTTGCCGCAGGAACGTGTTTGCCGAGCTGTTGCCTAGCAATGACCTGAGGGATACGCACAGAGACACACAGACTGATGAGAGAGACTGATAAGCATAAGAAGTTATATAAAAATTTGGTTCAGGTATTCAAAAGTTGACAGCATAAAGAACGCTTAAGCATAATTTAATTTTTTTTTTCAAAATAAGGAAGGTAGGCTAATCCAAATTCGTTGTTATTGGGGGGGGGGGCTCGACATTTTGATTGTCCCAGGGTCCCCACAAATCCATCCCTGTTATCCACGCAGAATAATAATATCAAGAAGAAAGCAGTCTGCTTTTACCGTTCTCACGGTCTTGTCGCTTGCAGATTTCTTATATTTTTTCTTCTACCCTGAAGATGGAGGCGATACGTTCCTCCGAAACGTCGGTTAACACCACATATACACGGTGCCAAATCCCAGAAGACTGCTTTCTTCATAGTCACCGCCGTGAAAGCCTCAAATCTTACATTACAGTATCAAATTTACAAAAAAAAATTACTAATTTCACAAACCACTACACGTTCAGGTTTTATTGAAATATCTCAGAACCTAACAAATATATTAATTCAAGGTTTGTTTAACAGATTCGTCTGGATGTTCGATGTTTTAATTGAAGGGGCAGCAGGATTCTCTAAATAAGAGAAACGTCCTGATTCCAATCAGTCGTGAGCGGTAGTTCAACTTCAGTGCGAGAGTAAATCACTTTTACACCCTGCGGCTATTCAGGAATCAATCACGATTCGTGCTGTAGCAATCAGAACAAGGAAATTCTCAGGATTTCCAACATTAAAAATTACAGAGCGCCAATTACGTTCCCTCTGGAATGAACCCCTGAACCGACATCTGAAGGGAACAGAGACTGTTAACCTACGGTTTATTCAGAGACGTTTTAAACGGCTTAGATTACACCGACTCGAAATACAGGATAATTAACCAAGTACAAATTTGGAAATACGTGTATGTGGAAGATAGTGGCCGTAGTCTAATTTAAGGTAGGAAACAAACAAAACGAACTCCGTGGCCTGTAGCCCGCAAACGAACCTTACCGACCGAGCGACCGCCGCTTGTCGGCGAAGTTAGTGCCAACTTATGTGGATAGAGGGTGTCGCGTGGTCAGCGCAATGGATCAACACGGCCGTTAATCTCGGTTTTCTAGACGGGAGCCGAGTTGACGGAAACAAAGTGCGAAGTCATTTTGTTAACACCTTAGCCTTCTCAGACAAGCCCTGAGAAAACACCGGTACCTACGATGCCAAACTATTATCTCCTCAGACAAGCCCTGGTACAACAACGGTACCTACAACGATCCCAAACTTATGTCTCTTTAGACAAGCCCTGAGACAACAACGGTACCTATGATGCCAAACTATTGTCTCCTCAGACAAGCCCTGGAACAACACCAGTACTCAGAAAAATGCAAAACTTTTATCTCTTCAGACAAGCCCTAGGACAACAACGGCACTTACATCGATGCCAAACTTTTGTCTCCTCAGACAAACCCTAAGACAACAACGGTACCTACAACGATGCCAGACCTCTGTCTGTCTATCCTTCATTTTAAGTTACTCGTTGTTACGTAACCTAGTAATCAACCAGCGTCTTTTCATTACCACGAATAATTACCATAGCAAGCCTGACCTTGGAACCAACTATTTCGTCTCAGCGTATGGATGTGAACAGGATCAGGCCGGAAAGCACAATTTATGAACAGATACCAAGCGGTGATGGAAACATCCATTCACTGAGAGGAATTCGAATCAATAAACGAAGGACCCTGGTTCGACAACAGCAATATAACGACCAAATGCTCTACGATGGGCTACGTGATGAGCTGTATTATTTGAGGTTTTCAAGTTAACATGACAGCCCTGTCCGCCCACTATCAATTTCGCTGCTAATATTAGTAAAAGCGCTCCCTGTACCCCACCGTACGATGTTAGTCCGTTCTAGCGAAGTGGACACTATGGATATACACGCGCGTCTAAGCGTGACACCCAAAGGTTGGCCAAAACATCATCGTATTTCCAGACTTCGCAAGACTGAATATTTAGACCGTGCCATATCCCAGACGATTATTCGCCGGCTTTCAACCGCGGTGGCCCGGGTTCGATCCCAGGTCAATTCACGTGGGATTCTCATTCTACTGACTGCTCCATACTCAACATCCATCATGCGGG
This sequence comes from Cryptotermes secundus, assembly GCF_002891405.2. Classification (NCBI taxonomy): domain Eukaryota; kingdom Metazoa; phylum Arthropoda; class Insecta; order Blattodea; family Kalotermitidae; genus Cryptotermes; species Cryptotermes secundus. The sequence continues at coordinate 134,868 of NW_019742556.1, read as the reverse complement.
GCTGGTATAATAGGCCAAAAATAAGCACAGGAAAATTCCCGGTTAGAATCTAAACCGAGTTAGTGGGGATTTGTGGTTTTACTCAGTACCTCAAGCCGAGTATCTTATTTGAAGATCGTCGCCTTCCATATATTTACACACTACTTGTCTATATTCACAATTCACGATTAAAATAATATTTGGAAAAAGACAAATATGCCAGGGCGTCAATCATATTTCACTGGATACGGACAGAGGTGTTTCGCAGTTTCTGAAGGAACGTCCAGCTCCACTTCCGGAAGAGTTTAAATTTATGATTGTGCTGGAGTCGACCAAGTTTATTCATCTCTGACGGAAGTCCTGAAAAGTCTGTCAGTATAGACACCAAATTAGGAGCTCGAAGAGAGGAGTCGGGGATCGATTCCCGGTAGGGGTAAGAGGTTTTATTTTTCTCTACAGCGTACAAACCGGCTCTGAGGCCTACTCAGCCTCCTATCCGATGGATTCCGGAGAATCTTGCCCGGAGGTAAAGAGGCTACAACGTGAAGCTGACGACTCACCTAGAACAAATGCCGAGTTTAATAATGTATCGGGTTGTAACTCAAGAATTCATGGGGTGGTGCTTAATTAACAGCGGGAACAACTCTTTTCTGCCTTTATGAAAACAGCAGTGCACATGCGGAAAATGTAATCTTAGAGGCCTATGTTTCATCAGGGAATGTAATGTTTTATTCAGTTGTGACGTACATAACAAATGTACTTTCCCACCAATGTAAAGTTGTCCCTCGGCTCAATTAATTAATTAACACGCGTGACGATGTATGGGGAAGATGGGGCATATCTCCATCATTCTTAATCTCGGAACTAGAAGGAGATGAGTGGCTAGCTTCACGCCCCTGACGTTTTACCACGGGGGAAGTCCCCGGTACTCACTGTATACAAGTCTAGGTGGGCTCCAGAGTGGGTCTCGACGTTATAGATGAGAGAAAAGTTTCTTGTCCCTACCAAGAATCGAATGACTCCTCAGTCATCCAGTCTATAGTCTATAGCGTGAGCTATCCCGGTTCTAAATCCTACTTATTGCTAGTGGGGTGGGACTAAGTTTCTTGTACCGCGGCCACTTCTGGCCTATTGTATCAATAATCACTACCTACTCCGTGGCATGTAGTCCGCAAGCAAACTGTACCGACCGAGCGACCGCCGCTTGCCGGCGAAGTTAGTGCCAAATTTAGCGGATAGATGGTGTCGAGTGGTCAGCGCTACAGATCCCCACGGCCATTAATTTCAGTTTTCTAGACCGGAGCCACTATTGCCTTGAAATAGCTCCTCAATTATCCTCACGAGGGTGAGTGGACCCCGTTCAGACCCACTACTTCTCACAAAATCTGGTAGCGCCGAGAATCGAACCCGGGACCTCTTGGTCTGTAGCCAGGAACTCTGACCACTAGACCACAGAGGCTGTCAATCACTACTTACTAAGTTTTGGTCAATCGTTACCAGTCTGTTCAGTAGGTATACACGTATATCCGGTTTTTTTGCTTTTCTCCTCTGATTTTTGTTGAGGTCGTTTTCACTTGCCGCACGCTATCCTCTCCATGTCTCTTTCAAAAAATAACTACCAAAATTTTTAAATGTTAACATATTCTTAGAATTGTTGTTAAGAATACGTCCTTCGTAATAATTCGTATATTTATTACATTTGAAATTCCCTCTCGACTACAGATTTAAGAAGAAATGTTTGTCTTATGGCGCGTCAACATTACTCGTGCTCGTTCTCGTGCTCGCCAGGCTTGTGCTCGTCGGGAGACTCGTCTGGCTTTTACTTGTGCTCGTAAATCTTCGTCCACACTACTTCAGTTGCTCGCCAGGCTTCGGCGCGTGAGGATCCGTATATTTACTCGTAGTATGTATAGGCTGTAGTCGTATTTTAATTTATTGGGTATAGTTCTTAAATTAAAAATTTAAAATTTGTTTGTCTCGTGACTTGTCATATCGTCCACATTACTCGCGAGCATAGCGAGTCACACGAGCATGAGCACGAGTAATGTGGACGCGCCTTAAATAGTACACAGGGTACACACGGTTTACAGCTCCACCGCTGTTCTCATTCAAATTTTCCGCACTCACATTTATACCAATTCATACCGCTTTCATTTTCATATTAGTGTATTTGTTGTCATACTAGAAGACTCATCCGTGTTAATGACCCCTAAAGCAACACTTCAACCACGGGGTAGAATTATGGGTTTTGTGTCTCTCCCACATCAAAGAGTCACTGTTATCACAAAGCACTTACAAAGGGAATAACGCTGTTCTAATGTACATGACTAATATTGAGTAAGTAGACGTCCTGAATTTCGGAAAGCCGCTGGATTTAATGACTGATTTTTCTGCTTAATTTTGTTACAAAGAATAGCGAGAGGGTTACTTAAAATAAGCCACAACTTATCCACCCACATTCACGTTCATCGTCCTATGCCTCTACAAATAAAACAGCAATTTGTTGCCGCCTGAACTTATGGCTATACAGTGAGCCAACAGAGCGACTTACGCGTCAGATGCATGTAGTACTAACTCAGCAAGATAGATGTCACTACCAGCAACAGCCTCTGTCACTGGCCGTCCTCGTTATCATTAGAAATGCCAATTTAGAACAGTTTCTAGAAATACATATTTTTTCAATAAGGTAAAGGCAAATTTGCCCTGTGCTTATTTATTCAAGAACGAAACCATGAAGACGTATGGGGAATGGAGGTATAGTTCCACCATTATTGACCTCTGCACCAGATGGTGAGTGGTCAGCTTCACGCCCCAGCCGTTTCGCTCCAGTGGAGATAGCTTGTGGTACTTACTGTGCTGGAGGCTGAGTACCTGAACCAGTGTGGACGGTGTGTAGAAGAGAAATATCTCTTGCTCCTGCCGAGAAATGAAATCCAGTAGCCAGTCGCTGTACCGACTGAACTATCCCGCTTCCAGTGATTTTTTCGGTGTGCGGGGCCCATGGAAACCCCGTGATTTGAAGTTTTCACGGCCGTGACTATGAAGAATGACGTCTTCTGGGATGTGGCGCCTTGTAGATCTAGTGTGAACCGACGTTTCGGAGGAACCTATCACTTCCATTTTCATGAGACAAATCCGCGAGCTAGGAACCAGCGTGTGCAGGTGGATGCACCCTGAAGATAAGGGTGATACGTTCCTTCGAAACGTCGCTTTACACTAGATCTACACGACGCCATATCCTAGAAGACGGCATTCTGAATATTTAACTAGTTTAATGACACTCTATCAAGAGATAAGCTAGAAATGAAAAGGCCTAAGCAATTACGTTTCTTGGGAACAAGACTTAAAACAGAAAGGTCTATACTAGTTGCCGGTAATGCTTTTCGTTTAACTATTCAGATGTCTGTGCGTGATACCCCCCCTGTAACTCTTCGGAATGACAAATTCTGCAGTAGTTGCCATTGCTGACGTAAGAATTTCAACGGAGATGAATCGTTACTGTGCGTGACTCGTGCATCGAGAAGTGACTTTGGTCGTGCAAGAGAAATGTATAATTTTGTCTAGGAACATTTCAAGGCAGTGCGCACAGATAATTTTGCAGATTTCCAGTAATTTCTGTGGAATAATGTGTCGGTCTCTCTCAGTAAAATTTCATGCCATTAACTTCCAGTTTTGTTACTTACAAGTTTCATATATTCAAGGGAATTTCTTCGTTACTGAACTATATAAATTAATTCCACAGAGAACCTTACAGTCGCTGAGCTCTTCAAGAAATTTATCCACTCAGGTTCGAATACCGAGCAATTTGGTTTCGATTCCGGCAGGGACAAGATATTTTCCTCTTCTTCGAAGCATTCGAACCGACTCTGGGGCCCATCCAGCCTCCTATACTATGGGTACCAGATGGCGTTACTTTCACCTTTATGGAACCCAAATGTTCATATCCATATTCAAAAATATCCGTCACTAGACCCTTCCTGATCTATTTATGTCTAGATCTCCTAAGTGATCGTTTTACTTCAGGGTTTCCAAATAAAATTTTCATCTCTATTTATATTTACGGCCTTTTATTGTGTAATTATTGCATTCATGGCCTGTTTCGACTCTGCTTGTTCCGTATAGGTTGCAAGTTGTGAGTTGTCTATTCAACGAACTTGAGTTCACATAAAACTAGAGATAAGATGAGGACGGAGGGAAGAGGAAAGAAAGAAAGAAAGAAAGAAAGAAAGAAAGGAGTGCGAAAGGAGGTGACCTCAACAAGAAATGAGGAGAGAGAACCCGTAAAAATAAATAAAAAAAAAACTTAATTTAGAATAATTGTAAATAACTTATAATTTCTAAATATCAAATTGACATAATTTAAGACGGACTATGTAAAATTTATTTGAAAACAAATTTTGAAAAGGCGTATCTGATGGAATAATTAAGAAGTGACAATAAAATAACGGTTATGAAAAACATCATGAATTTTCCCGAGCAGGTCTAGGAAAACTAAAGAAAAATAAGAAAAAACTCAGCCAGGGTAGTCAGCTTATGAGATTAAATTAATCAGTGTTACCAACTCACAAATATGCAAGTACTCCTTTTATTCACCGAGCATATTAGTGCATCTGTACCTAGAGGGATGTTAATTAGTCCCATGATCAGATACTGCACCCATATAGAGTAAACATTTGAGTTTCTTCTGTTTTGGGGGGCCCAGCAGTAACGTAACATTCTGTTATGAATGGATTATATTTGACTGTGACTCTCCAATGCTTTGAATTCAGCTCAAGCAGCCTACTCCGTGATTTAACGTTTCTCTTTCAATTATTACGCAGTTGGTAGCCCTTGTGCATCATTAACTCCTCTAATTTTACGTTACATTTAATCTAACTCTTAAAAAATCTCTGTACATAATCTCAAAAGTCTATTTAGGCATCGATAAAAATAAAACAAAAGTTTATATCTGACTTTATGTTACCCCTAGGTAACACAAGAAGCAAACTGTTTTACATAGTACCAACCTTCTCCACATCCCGTCATATGTCACCAGATGAAATGTGGGGCTTGGACTTATTCAACCAAGTAACATTCACTAATTATACTGTCACGTATTAGGGGAGTTGCGTGCCTTACAAAATATGTTTTGAATTCGACTGAATTTATTTGAGCTTTGTACAATTTGTTACAGGGGGACGTGGTAGCGTAGTTAGTTGAGGCACTATGCTACAAGCCGGAAGGTCGCGGGTGTTCAAGTCTTGATGAGGTCATTGGATATTTTTTCAATTGACCTAATCCTTCCAGCCGCACTATGGCCCTGGGGTTCACTCAGTCTCTAACAGAAATGAGTACCAGGAATTAATTAAATAATTTTCCTGGAGAGTAAAGCCAGGCCGGCTCGTAAGGCTGACAACCTTACCGTCATCTTCGAGCAGACTGTCTAGATAATGTGGGATCCTCAACGTCTCATAACCCTATGGGCCTACACGGCCTGCTACAGGGATATTCCGTATTGAGGGGGTGGGTTTCCCCACGCACTTAGACCGGTTACTGGTCCATTGTGCGTCCCTCTTTAATTCCTACTGTCTCCATACCCTACCGGTACTGGTGCTTACTATCAGCCCCTTTCTGCCAGCGAGGTTCCAACCTCTTACTGGCAGTAGTATCTAATACTTAGTCCCTTTCTCTCAGCGAGGTCGTCCCTCCTCTGGCAGGGGTTCCTAATCCCTTTCTGCCAGCAAGGTTTCTACCCTCTACTTGGCGGTGATATCTAATACTTTAGTCCCTTTCTGCCAGAGAGGTCCCCCCTCCTCTGGCAGTGGTACCTGATACTTCCCCCATCTACCGGAGGAATTGGAAACTAGTTGGGCGGGAAACTTGGCCTAATTTTGCTCAGAGGTCTCCTAGAGACATGAGGTTCTTTTACGTGCCGTAAATCTACGACACGGGACCCACGGCTTAAAGTCCCTCCCGGAGGACTTGTTCTCTGAATTTTTCCACCCTTAAAAATTCCACGACCTCCGCCGGGTTTCTGAACCCGCGTACCTTGAGTCATGAGGTGGGATCGTTACCCCTAGACTACGGAGGCCGCTTGTTACAGGGATAGCTTTACTTTACTTACAATTTGTTATAATATTTCACAGATCACTATCTTCTAATGGACACTCTCGACATCTGACCACACTACACTGATCCCCATATTCACAAACCCGCAACTGTCTAATAGTAATAAAAATCTGGTCTCAAGCCCCGGATGGGTGATTCATTTCAATACAGACTGGTCGACTGACCGTCGGACGTAATATAAGACTTAGACTCAAACTCAGACTCAGAACGGATTCATTCGTGAGTCGTCATTCGTAATTCACTCGTGAATAAGAAGACAGCCGTAAAGTAAATCTACCAAGAGACGACAGCAGAAGACAGACTAGAAGAGACGATAGTAGTAGTCCAGTCAGATGGAGCGAGTCTTAGGCAGTCAGTGATTGTGAGCTGTTGTAATTGATTGTGATTGAGAGAGATATTAAAAGAAAATGATGATAAACCCAACACCCGTTATTATTGGTCACGGAGCTATAAACACGCGACAATACACTAAAATAAGCCATAATTTTGGTTCTCCATGGCCTTATAAGCCGAGCAGTAATATACTATTATATAAAATGTACTGTATTCTGCGAAATGGCGCCGTGTATTCCGGTAAAAATGTAAGGATATTTCGGAGGCAGCTGCTGTCTCGAATTTTATGACAGAAGATTTACTATGAATACGAAAGTAGCAATTTCTTATGAAATTATGACGACTTTCTAACCAGAACACGTGGTCACAGCCCAGGCGAGACTAATCTTCATATTCACTGTTCTGACAGCCTCATGTTACCCGATGCATACAAGCTCAGAAGTTCCTAAAATAATCAAACCTGCAATATGCGTCCGAACAAATTAAAAGCCCGAGATAAAATTTAATAACAAAATTTTTAATAACAAGAAAATCTATCAATCCCGTCATCAGTTTCGTTCAATCTATGCGTGCTCGCCGTAATACTGTTACGATCTGCCGTAAGAACCACCCTTACATGTGACTGAAAAGCGCTCACAAATGAGAGAATCAAGTTTTCAACAAAAAGAAATACAATCTGCAGTAGTAGCTACAAATTGCCATCACAGACAACGTGCTTCAACTATAAATCAGAGATATAACTAATACGGGAATAAAATACAGTTACGTCCTTGCCACAGAAGACGAATATAAGGGACAGGATGTATGTTATTGTTGATTTCTGCTATGAGTTAAAGGGTATTCACGGAAGTATACCACAGGATACGTAATCAACACACGCAATAATGTGATTGCATTGTTGTTTTTTATTTCAAATAGAAAACTAACTACAAAACCTTATTAGTACCTCAAAATCTCAAAAAATTAGCAAATACAGCCATATTTTGTGCGTCATAACGAAGCGTTTTTTCTAATTCGCATAGTGGGGGGAAGGGGTGGAGTCCAGGTGGGTCCACTCGGCACGTCGGCCACTGATTGGCTCACTGTACCTGCGCTGGGTGATTAAGATGATGAAGAAATTGGTGGAATGAAGATTGGCAGGTGAAACCGAAGTACTCGGAGAAAACCTGCCCCAGTGCCACTTTATCTACCCCAATTGACCAGACCTGTGCTCGACCCCGGGCCGCCAGCGACTAACCGCTTGAGCTATGGCGCGGCCTTCAGGATAGGGTTTACTCTACTTCGGTTCAGCAACATTTCATCAACCTACACACGTATATTTAATATTGTTTGTGTTCAGATTACGGTCATATAAAGAGTTCCATCTTCTCAAACATAACGCAATGTAGTCCGTTGGAAGTCAAATGACGTTTCGGAGAACATACCGGATATATGAATCTGATCCCTTAGCCTTGTCACTACACTGACTGTGCTACAGCGGGTCCACAGAATTCTAACTCTGAACCCGTTTCGAGGCAAATTAAAGGCAGTTAACAACATACAAATTTCTCTAATACCCGTTCCAATATGGATCTTCTGAGTCCCCATTGATCGTGCCATGGCTCCAGCAGGTAGCCCTCGGATTTCCACCATGGTGGTCTACATGTGGCGTTTGTGGTGGACTAAATGGAGTGGGTTTTGTCCGAGTGGTTCGGTTTCCCTGTCAGTTCTCATTCCAACAATTGCTTCCAACATACATAGCTTCGATGCTCACAGCATCATTAAATAACCAACTTAAAAAAGAAACGTCAGTCTTCTAAGAGACGTCCACGACAAAATTCTGTTTATTGGTTTATTAAGGGCTCTTTTATTAAGATTGTGTATAAACTTTCCGAAATCTGTAGATTGTACACTTTACAACGTTGCGCCAACTTCAGAATTAATTAATGCCACCTCAGACTGTTAAGGGAGCAACACGGACTGAAGGTGTGAAATTCTCTTCTAACTTACTCTCTACTACACAATGTCAAAGCGCGAATATTTATTCTCATTTTATGTTTGAACAAAACAGATCAGGATATGTCATCATTAAAACTGAAAAGAAACAGATATGATGTACGTATATTATTCCACGGAAATATGTACATATTGTAACGTGTAAGGGTTGTTCGTGATTTAGAGACGGGGTTTAAATTTGACGATTGGTGTTACTGACACCTTATTTACACCACTCGGGACTACAGGCAATACAGCGCTATCGCTGTTCTACACACTTTACAGTTCACCGTTACACACACGCAATAGGTATTCTCAGTCTTCACTAGTCGTATCCTCGCAACGGATTTATAACAGTTTCACTGTCACTTCAGATCACACATGAAGTCTTCTTTGCACAGTTTGATTATTTTCTTGCCATTATCTGCAACTGCTAACTCAATTCAATTCCTCTGCTCCCAAGCTTTCGGGTGTCATATATATATATATACGTACATAGTACATGCATACATATAAACACACAGACAAAATTGTGGACAGCCAAACGCCATGTGACCACGAAGTGTTCGTGCTAACCTCACATGTGAAATACACCTCATAATAAGAATCCACTATAAAGAATGTATTTATTCTTCAGAAAGCACAAGCGTAGTGTACACAATACCCTTAATGTGCAGATAATACCTGTTTCGTGATCGTACTTCGCTACTAGTTTTATACACGAGGTTCCATTTTATGGCCAATGATATCATCAATTGACGAAATAATGAAGGCAGTAATTATTTTGACCGGAGCAAAATTACGTAAGGAAAGAAAAAAGTGCTTACTTATTATGACATAATTAGCGTTGAGATCGGTAACTGTCCGTTCTGCAGTCAGATACAGAAAACCATTTCATTCGACAAAGAACACGATACACAGTTGTGGAGGAGTGTATAAATAAGATTATATCCAGAAGTTACGAATATTACTCCTTATCAAAATTTACAGCGTTTTACATATATATGAATGTAGGGGCATGGGGTTATTGATACATCACTTCATAATTAAGCACAGGTGAAATTTTACCTTTCATTTTATTAAGCCTTTAAACATAAGTACCTTCTGCACGCAGTAGCGTAACTGGTTGAGGCACTATGCCACAAGCCGTAATGTCCCGGGTTCAACTAGTATTGGCCTAATCCTTCCATCCGCAATATGGTCCTGGGGTCGACTCATCCTCAAGTAGAAATGAATACCAGGAATTTCGAAAGAGGTAAAGGGCGGCCGGCGCGTAAGGCTGACAACCTCACCGCCACCTGTGAGCAGACTGTCTAGAAAATGTGGGAGCCTCGACGTCTTACAACTCTATGGCCCTCCACGGTCTGTTACATGGATAGCTTGGCGCGTAGGGCTGACAACCTCACGGCCATCTGTGAGCAGACTGTCTAGAAAATGTGGGAGCCTCGACGTCTCACGACCCTATGGCCCTCCACGGTGTGTTACAGGGATATTTTGGCGCGTAGGGTTGACAACCTCATAGCCATCTGTGAGCAGACTGTCTAGAAAATGTGGGAGCCTCGACGTCTCACGACCCTATGGCCCTCCACGGTGTGTTACAGGGATATTTTGGCGCGTAGGGTTGACAACCTCACAGCCATCTGTGAGCCGACTGCCTAAAAAATGTGGGAGCCTCGACGTCTCACAACCCTATGGACCTCCACGGTCTATTACAGGGATAGCTTTACCTTTTAAAAGTACCATCTGCTTCAGTCATATATTTTACCCACGGAATTAATTTATGTGCTTCGTATGATTCTCGGATGAAGCTGCGACATTTTTTCCTAACAGCATTGACCGATTGGTGGAGTAACAGACAAGCAGTCTGTATTCTGTGGAGCAGGAACTGAAGCGGTAACTATTATTTATATGAATTTTTGAATTAAGACAGCAATTTCTATTGCACGGGTTTGTCTAGAAATCCAGTTACTCGTATCATAAAATCTTTACCGCACTTGCAGGATTATGGGCCTAAATGAATTTACGGGAATTCATGACAAACATTCTGATGTAATAGTTACCAACAAGATTACAAAAACGTATTCTAGTCTTGGATATGCCTTTCTTTTCCGGCATGAGACATAATGGAGCTAGTAAGTTCACTTCAAGATGCAGTTATAAATAAATCACCGACGTTTTAAACTGATACGATCATGACGGCGTGTTATGCCACTGTTGCAGGGAGAACAAGTCTCCTTTTTTTTAATGTGGACAGCTTTATTAAATGCCGGTGCACATAATGTTGTCATGTAGGACAGTATTACCTATATATTGCATGGACAGTAAGCCATAAAACAGTGCTTAAATTAATAGTACCTGAAATTAATAACAAAGAACCGGTAGAAACGTCACTCGAAAAGAATACAATGAAAGGACTTATATAAGTCCCCAAGAAGGAACTGGCTGAGGTCTGACTTGCAGTTAGACCAATGGAACGATCATACAGGAAGAATAATGAAGTCAAGCAGGTTGTCTCAGCGGTGGTTCAACATTTACTAACAGAATACTGCCCAGGTACCAAATTATTTTCACTGAACTTCTACGCTGTTTATCAGCCACATCACATAAGACTGGACGTTTCCTTGAAACATGTTACGGCTACTGCATTATACACGAAGATTCTAAATTATTGTCAGGTTTTCCATGGCCATTAATTTTCAAAAGAGTCGTCTTCTGGTCAGAGTTCCTACCTGCAGATCCAGAAGTCCGGGTTGGATTCCCGGCGCTACCAGATTTTCTGAGAAGCAATGGGCCTGGAACGGGGTCCACTCAGCTTCGTCCTGATAACTGAGGAGCTATTTGAAGGAAATAGCGGCTCCGGTCTCTAAAACCGAAATTAACAGCAGTGGGGATCCGTTGCGCTGACCACGTGACACGCTCTATCCGCTAAAGTTGGCATTAACTTCGCCGACAAGCGGCGGTCACTCGGTCGGTATAGTTCGCTAGCGGACTACAGACCACGGAGTTTTGTTTTTGTCTGTTTTGTTTGTATTCACAAAAATAAAACTGCTTACGGAATATAAAATTATAACTAAAAAATTTGACAATGTTGTACTCCCGCATTCTGTGATACTGATTCTAAAGGGAATACAACTTTTTGAATTGAGGTGGAGGTTTTGAGGATTCGTCAGGAAGACGCCGTTCAAGGCAGTTCAGTAGTTGATGTGTTAACCTTGAGAGCGTTATAATTGTTTGTGTGTCACAGATGCAGCCATCTTGAAAGTGTAATGACGAATTGTAGTTACGGGGTGTGAAATTATCCAATAAATCGAGTTATCAAATCCGGAATCAATTATTTACTGTCGCGTTACCAGATTACACGTGACAATACGTATGTATGGTTATTCAAATGCAGAGGTGCTATCACGGGCCACTGGAATACACTGTACAGAGAGACGATGACAGTTTTACGAATATTTATTTATACTTCATAATATATTGCGTTTATATAAAGCGGGCATTATAATTTTTGGACAATATATCGTATTAAAAAAGGCAAATTTATCCCTGTAACAGGGTATAGAGACTAGCGAAAGGGTGGAGGACAGAAGGTTCGGGGTTCAAACCCCACTGGGGTCAAGAATTGTCTCTTCTCCACGTCCTCCAGACTGGCTCTGGGGCCAACCCATCCTTCTATCCAACGGGTACTGGGGGTCTTTCCCCGGGGGTAAAGCGGCCAGGGCGTGAAGCTGACCACTCACCTCCAACTAGTACCAAGGTCAAGAAAATATGGATCTCTATATCCACTCCCTCATACACCTTCGTAGCGTAGTGCTTAATTAGCTAAGCACAGGAACAACTTTGACTTTTATCCTTGTAACAGGCCGTGAAGACCCATAGGGTTGTGAGACATCGAAGCTCCCACATTTTCTAGACAGTCTACTAATAGATGGCGGTGAGGTTGACACCCTTGTTATGAACTGCAAACACAGGAATTCCAACAATATAGCGCCTTCGTGACGTTTAAAGTTCTAGCGTCTCTGTCTCCTTGAGGAGCGGTAAGAGAACATGGAAATTCTGTCAAGATACCTGCCCGACGGAACTAAGGCCCTCCCAGCGGTCTTCGCCCGCGGCGCTATCTACAGTAACAGACGCAAATGAATAAGACGCGTTAGAGACGCACTTACAGAGGCACGAATGAGAAATGGTGGGACTGCACCTGCAAATGGCGAATTCGGAAGGGGAAACAAAAGTGGTCTACTTTACACACAAAGGAATTTACCTACAGGGTCTGAGTAAAGCAAAGGAGCGTCGTTTTTAAGATAAAGACATAATATATAGTTACCTCCAAAATGAGAGGCAATTGTTTTAATAAGCCACACAGTATTCGCGTGAATACCTTGGTCTATAGCTCTTGATTTCCCTGCCTTGAACAAAATATTATTTATTCCGGCAATTAGCAGAATGTTCCACCAAACCATTAAGTTTATACGAAGTCCTGATTACTAAAACGAATAATAATGAGGAATTCCTTTCATTATTCTCTGCATAACGAGCGCAGCCATGACTCTTCCCGGGAGTGGGGAGCCATAAAAACAATCTTTAATACGATTAAGATGTTTTCCTAAACTTTCTACACGACTGTACTGTATCACAGACCAGAATGTCAAAACCGAAAGTTTATAAATTTCTGTAATCCATTACCACAACAAACAGGTAAGGGAAGGTAAAGCTGTCCCTCTGCTTAATTACTTAAGCACCACGCCATGAAGACGTATGGGGGAGTGACGTTATAGCTCCACGCCTGGGCCGCTTTACCTCCTGGGAAAATGCCTCCAGTGCCCACTAAATAGGAGAGTGGGTTAGTACCTTGACCCGCCTAGGCGCTGTGGAGAAGATCTGTTGTACGTGCCGGGAATCGAACCCCAGTCTAGCCCGTATCCCATGTCTATACCAACTGAGCTATCACAGATAGAAGAAGACAGAATGCCAAGAAAGCCTTTACTCCAGCACAATTACTGTTGCACATGAAGTACATTAGAGTATTGAACGTGACGCCGTGCATTCGGGTAGAAGCCCACAGACGTTTCGGAAAAACCTACTTGCCTTCTTCTTCAGAGTAAGCTGGGCTTTGACCCTGGAGACTGTGGCAGGACGTTCCTCCCATATATTGAACTTCTACCAGGTCGCACGGTTTCACATCCAAGAAGACGGTACTCTTCACAGTCACGGCTATAAGGACCTCCTCGTGCCCAACTACTGTTAGACACATAAGCGGTCATATGTTCACATATTTAGACCGTTCCAAACATACTTAAAGTTTTTCAAAGCGTTTTTTAGCTATTATAAAATGTTAGAAATGTGGTCAGACCAGATTCGGTTTATACCCTGACTGGACCTGCGCCCCCCCCCCTTCATTCTGCTAGTTCTCTGTCTTGTTGCCAAGATTATTTTCTTCAGTATGGATGCAACGTCCGACGCATGCGCGTGGACAGAAGGGAGCCGAGGTGGCGATGGTAATGAGCAATCCCCCTCACCTCCGCCTTGTACAGGTTACAAGTGTACCCAGAAGAGAGGTCCTCTGAACTCACGGAAAGGAGTGCTTCACTGGCTTTGCTTCTGCTCACATACATACGCGTAATGTTTAGAGCAGTGGACATAGCAGCTCAGTGGCTCACAGTTACTGTACCTGCTAAGTTCCCTTACACTTAAGGTTCGGCCACACAGAGCGCTACGCTATGTTCGCTATGTAAGCTGTGTACCCTCTGCGACGTAGCTAACATAGGGAACACAGCGTACGTAGCGTACGGAAGTTTGTGTGGCCAGTCACATTGGCAATAAAGGGAGATATTTTTCTGTTCGTATAGCGAACATAGCGTACGTAGCGCTCTGTGTGGCCGAACCTCTTCCCAGACGAACTGAAGACTCCTTTAATGTTTTATTTTTAAGGAGTGAAGTAGAAGTAAGTAAAGGTATCCCTGTAAGAGGCCGTGGAAGCCCACAGGTTTCTGAGATGTTGAGGTTCCCACATTTTCTAGACAATTGGTTCAGAGATGGAGGTTAGGTTGTTAGTCTTACGCACCGGCCACCCTTTACGCCCCAGGAAGATTCCTGGTACTCATTTTTGTTAGGGCTGAGTCGACCCCAGGGCCA